>NW_007456067.1:0-360 GCF_000475195.1 Diaphorina citri | reverse complement strand
CCCCGGGCGGGAATCGAACCCGCGGCCTAGCGCTTACAAGGCAGACGCACTACCAACTAAGCTAAGTAGGCTGGCGAAGGTGACTTTAATACCTTCCACTCACGCTCAGAGCTCAGAGTCTCAGACCAGCTGAGAGATCGTGTGATCGTAGTCTCACAGACCTAGGTCTGTCAGATTGCTTCACAGACATTGAAACCGTGGTCCGCCAGACAGTCTGAGGGTCCACTCACATGGTAGGTACATTTCCACTAACTCAGCATTACCTGTTCCTGCAAAAGAAGGTTGAGTCAGCTCCCATGGCGTAGTGGTCACTGCACTCGCCTTGCACGCGGGAGACCCGGGTTCGATTCCCGGCGGGGT
>NW_007456066.1:0-360 GCF_000475195.1 Diaphorina citri | reverse complement strand
GCATGGCAAAGAGATATGGAGCTCAGAAAGGAGAGATATCGAGTGAATGCTACTGACATGGAAGAGGGAGTAGATATTAATTGTAGATAGGTAAATGATGACATCATATTAGGAGGAAATTAGAAGACTTCTTTCTGAATCTGAGGACAAAGGAAACCACTATAATAAACAAATGAGAGAGAACCAGATATGTAATAATACCAATAAGCAAAGTCTAGGAAGAAATGGGGTACAGGCAACAGGCATAACCCGAAGGACAAACTGTAGTAGTCAGCTAATAGAAAAGTTGGAAAGCATTGCTGTGAATGCTATTGCCATTATCAGTATCAACACGCTTCAAAATATTTGTCCTAATGAAGG
>NW_007456065.1:0-360 GCF_000475195.1 Diaphorina citri | reverse complement strand
GAGTTTTGAGGTGCGGAGATGTTGGTGAAATTCTTTCCTCCGGGTGCTTCTTAGAATGTAAACTGGCTACTTTGATACGGGTTTCATTCAACAGATGTGAACGTTCTTTTACTACAACAGGTTGAACTTTCATTATTCTAATCTGTACAGGAGGGAGTTCCTCAAGTCTGGAGTTGCATGTCAGGATTCAATGCAAGGTTTTGCAATGCCTCCATTCAAAGAATTGAATGCCGTATTTAATGTTAAACTGTCGGTTTCCAAATGAGTACTTACACCGGCCAAGTGTAAGACCCTTGAGGAGCATATCTGCGAAATACCCCATGTTCAAAACGCTAATAGACTCATAGAGCTAATACAGCT
>NW_007456064.1:0-360 GCF_000475195.1 Diaphorina citri | reverse complement strand
AATGTACCAATCAAAATTCACAAATCCGCAATCGCCAAAGTCAACTTGAAGGTTGTTATACTAGGAATTTTGCATGTAAGTGTTAACACGAACTGAAGATGTGTTTTCGAGTTATTTAGTTGGGATTCGTCCTACATAATTTTCCCTGAGCTATCTTCGGGATCCAAAATCCAGACCGTTGGGTTGGCTGGAAAGAAATTTTCCGCCGTAATTCTCACTCTAGGCTCGAGTATTCAATTTTTCATGTGGTCTGATCCCGAAACACGTACTTATGAGAGTAGAATAGAATAGAATAGAATAGAATATACCTTGTTTATCCTGCTGGGATAGGACTGAAAAGTCCCTTTACCCCCGCAGTCT
>NW_007456063.1:0-360 GCF_000475195.1 Diaphorina citri | reverse complement strand
GTGTTTCTACCTTAATAGTATCCCACCTAGTAGGTACGGGTATATTGAATTTTATTCCTTCAATATAAATCAGTTGACTGAATTTTCTATTTGATTGAAAATAAATAAACGAAGGGAAATCAATTTAATACTGATGCGAATATGATACATCCTCTTGGACCCGTTATTAAATTTGTGCTGACGACAGCAAAAATTCTCTATTATAGAATTGAATGACCATTGTAATAGATTTATCTCAGTGCATTATCTATGGTAGATGTAATTTATATTTAGGGACCCTTCCCCTTTACCATTCTGGGAACTTGTCCTCAAAATTGTTTGGACAGACGAGAAAGGGAAATGGGAAAATTGATTTATTTA
>NW_007456062.1:0-360 GCF_000475195.1 Diaphorina citri | reverse complement strand
TTAGTGGGAAGCTCACTTGAGAGAAAAAATCATGACGTGTACCTGACATAAAGAATTCCGAAGTTGAAATGGGGAGCTGGACAAAACTGAGGCACTCACGTGTGATCGTGATATCGATACCGTGATATAAGTACAATCGTCCGCCTTTGTGGAGAGGGCAATATACCTCCCCCAGTGTAGCCTGAGACGGCAATGTCTTACAGGGTTAACAGAGTACCATGATAGGGCGATACCAATCTACTAGACCTGTCTTGGTACGGGTTACGGGTCTCGCCTGCTTCTCAATCACCCGGTCCGGCTCACAAACATGGTCATAACTGTCATCGGGAATGCGGCGAAAGAGGTAAAAATTTACGACAT
>NW_007456061.1:0-360 GCF_000475195.1 Diaphorina citri | reverse complement strand
TTATTTTATACATCCGAGTTTTTGGCTTTCCAACAAAGTTTCATTAGGTTAACAGTTTTACATGATTGGCATCATAAAGACCACGGCTCGATTTGGACTTGAACCACCAACTTTCAGATCCAAAGGTCACCGTTCAAACCACTACACCACTAAGGTGTTATTTAACAAGTCTTACAGACTTTTCCTGTTCGATTCCCGCCCGGGGCTGATTTTATCCTAAACAGATAAGGTTTGTTCTCGGAACGGCTGACTTTCTCTTATTCTGTCTTCCTTCTCCCATCACTCTAGGAACAATAAAACCTTAGCCGTTACAATACCCTCTATCAAAATCTCTTAAAAATCTTTCCCTAATCTGTTTTC
>NW_007456060.1:0-360 GCF_000475195.1 Diaphorina citri | reverse complement strand
TACATACATAAGTGCTCTATTTAATTGGGGAGAAGGGGAAATGTTGTCTGCCTCAGAAACATCTCGGAATAATGTCTGCAATAAAGGTATCTATCTACTTGAATCCTTAAATGGCTGTCTAACTGTATACCATGGCACTTGCGAAGTGGGATATGAACAAAATCTTGCAACTTTTAAACTGAGGAGTACCTATTGATCGAGTTGTTATGTAATAGCAACTTCAGCAAAATGTACAAGAAACAACGAACTGAACAACAACAGCACTTGTAGCAAGTACCTACTTTTTTTCATAAGTGCTCTATTTAATTGGGGAGAAGGGGAAATGTTGTCTGCCTCAGAAACATCTCGGAATAATGTCTG
>NW_007456059.1:0-360 GCF_000475195.1 Diaphorina citri | reverse complement strand
AGGGATGGGCGATATATATCGATATTTCCGAATATCGATATTTTACTTTCGATATATCGATATCGGAAATATCGATATCTTTATAAATATCGCCCATCCCTACTATTGTCCGGATGATTTTTAGCTAAATCCCCTTTAGGGGAGAGCTATTTTTTCTCCTCTCTCAATAACTCAGGCCCTCTTCGGCACTGCCAATCGTTGAAATGGAGGGGAATAATTCAGGGAGGAGAATTCTCCCCCCATTCCCTTCCATAAAGGTTGACAGGGGGACGACATTGTAATTTCGTATTCCTGATTCATAAAATGCGAGCGCAATCTGAATTCTAAATACTCCAAGGTGATCGTGAACTGTGGTTGGGG
>NW_007456058.1:0-360 GCF_000475195.1 Diaphorina citri | reverse complement strand
TATTATGATTACACCCTTATAACATGGCTGTATATTGGTAAATCCTGTAGAATTATGTATTAGATTGATGAGAAGAGACACTAATCTTCCCCTATAGGCGAGAAGTACCGATTCACCTCGGTGGTGTAGTGGTCAAGTCGCCTCGTAAACAGGAGGGCGTGGGTTCAACCTCAGATGATCCATGGAATTTTATCCTAAATATTATTTGAAAATTTGACCACAGCAACAGCATTTTCCATGTTTTTTCTAAGCTCTCGAGATTATATCAAGAGGGAATGATTACACCTCGCTAAAATTTTATAACTTGATGGGACTCGCACCACCAATCACCAGATCCAAAATCCACTGATAATTTTGATG
>NW_007456057.1:0-360 GCF_000475195.1 Diaphorina citri | reverse complement strand
TCAACAATAAAGTTATTATCTATTTGTTTTATCAATATTATTTTGGAGTTTGTAATCACTGAAGCTCTCTCCAAAATTCGGGCGACCCTGTCCTCGGAGGTTGAAGAACTTGAGCACGGATTTAGAGGTTGATTGTCACTGTATAACTGCAAAGGTTTCATTCACCGGGTTTTTAGTCCGTCCTTCCTTTATTATTACAATAGTAATAAAAAGGTATAGTGGACGGACTATTGTATTCGCTTCGGTGTCTGTCTGTCAGTCCGTCAGTCAGTCTGTCCCCACTCCCCATAGAAGGACTTATCCAAACCTGGTCGACCTATATATCAAATTAAAGGTCTTTTTACCAGGATCACGAAAATG
>NW_007456056.1:0-360 GCF_000475195.1 Diaphorina citri | reverse complement strand
CTTACAATGTAGAATAAAGGTGCCTTACCTTACAATGTAGAATCTACCAATTCGATTCGCCTAAAAATACAGAAGCCTGCTTACTGGAACTTGGCCTGGCACACTTTCGTCGACGATAAGTTTTCTTGTGGGTAAGTTGAAGGTAAGTAAGTGTCTTTGTCATTTTCAGGTAGGTGTACCCTATTAAAATGGCTTATTGTATAATAGAAACGTTGCATAAACACACAAAAAAAGAAACTTTGCAGAGGTTGATTGGTGCAAAAATGTCCAACTCTAATTTTACCAAGACCTTGCTTTTTAGAACGTCCCTTTCATCAACAATTTCGTAATGGTAAATGAATTCGCGTTTCAAAACTTTGC
>NW_007456055.1:0-360 GCF_000475195.1 Diaphorina citri | reverse complement strand
TTTACCGTGAAATTAGTGTTGGTAATAAATTTCGTACACAACGAGAACTCCGCTGTTACAGAAATAATGTTGTCGATATGAAAAAAAGAGGAAAAATACAACTTCAGTTGTGTAAATATCGCACATCGCTTTCTTTTGAAGGCAAGTTAAATACTTTTTAAGGCGAAAATGCTTTCAAGGCTGATTTTTCAATGGCCTGCCTGGTAAATGGTAGACATGGTCTCACGGATAAATATAGTTGGATATGCAGTCGAACCTGTACAATTGGGAATCCAAGGGACAGGCAATTATTTCCCACCTATCCAGGTTTCCCAATTACAAATTATAAAAGAAGGGGACACCATTTTTCCCGTTTATACA
>NW_007456054.1:0-360 GCF_000475195.1 Diaphorina citri | reverse complement strand
AAAAAAAAAAAAAAAAAAAAAAAAATCGTGCCTGTGTAGTTGGAACACTCTCATTTAAGTTACATTGCCTACAGGACATTCGGGGAAAAAAATGGTATGAAACTCACAAGTGGGAACGGGCTCCTAGGAGGGGGCTATTGATACTATACGAGGTAAAGAACACCCATCCTGTATTGAAGTATATAGGTAGGCACCTCCTAGTCCGTCCTAGTGTATGAAGCCCAACTCTAAGGTATAGTTACACAGTATGGAACACTACCTACTACACATGTAACACAATAGAACGTATACCTGCCTTGGTGTTGAAGCAAATTGAACCGTGACCGTATCTTACATTACTCGTCACATTACTATCACACA
>NW_007456053.1:0-360 GCF_000475195.1 Diaphorina citri | reverse complement strand
ATGATGCTTATTTGCAAAGACTGAAAAAATCTAGGTAGGAACAAAATCCACTTATAGAATACCGAATACCCCATTTTCCAGTCTGGGATACCCGTTGTATTGGTATATTACCTACTTTATTCTTAGTCAAGGTGACAGGAGAAATAAGATCTGTGGTTTATTTTGATTCGGAATCAAAAGGGAAACACAGCTCACAAACAACATGGGCACATTACCAAACCCTTTGCCAATTAATGATATAAGCTCTGGATTTATGAATTTATTTTGCTTTAAATATGCTGAATGTTAAGTAGGTAAGTGAGTGCGTAGGTAAATACTGATATTTATTTTTTTGTATAGTTAGATACCTATGTACTTACA
>NW_007456052.1:0-360 GCF_000475195.1 Diaphorina citri | reverse complement strand
GTCTGGTGATAAATCTATCAGAGGTAAGTAGCTATATCATTTGAACTTCACATAACACAAGAAAATGTCACAAAACAGCAATTTAAATTAAAGTGGTTATGCAATTTTTTCAAAGGTTTTTCTACTACTCTAATGTTGCATCATAAAAGTTCAAAGTGCAATGGTTTTTTTTATTATTATGGAACATGGGCCAGATTCAAAGTAGGTATCTTTTGGAAAACTTTTCACTCTCAGCATTGAACTAGAAAATGAACATTGCACCATTTTTGCCAACCAAGTTGTGCAAAGTTTAAAATTAGAGATCTGTCTCAGAACTTACCAATGGGTACAAGTGGGTTTTCTTTGAACTTTCTTATTAAC
>NW_007456051.1:0-360 GCF_000475195.1 Diaphorina citri | reverse complement strand
TTATAAAAAAAAAAAAAAAAAAAAAAAAAAACAAAAAAAAACAAACAAACAAACATTTTTTCAGCCTCTAAAAGTTAGAAGACCTGTTAAGCTAACCGCCTAAGTTCCATTGATTTTTATAGGCTTAACAGGGCTGTTAAGGTTAAGCTAACAGGCTGTTAGAGGCTAAAAAGTATCTTGTTGAAATCCACCCAAAGAAAAGGTTCTTTAACAAAGGCTAAGGTCACAAAACCACGGTAAGTAGGACACAGAGAAGTTCTCACACAACCCAGGTGCTCTCACATCAAAAGATCTCTCAGACATGCTATGACACAGACAAAAGGTTGTCAAGGGCGCTTACGTCATGACACCACGTTATTA
>NW_007456050.1:0-360 GCF_000475195.1 Diaphorina citri | reverse complement strand
AATAATAATAATGATAATAAGGCAGACGCGCTACTCTCTGCTAGGCAACTATGTCCTCGACAAAGCCTGTGATTGCGTGGAAGAACACCTTTAGGAGAATTCTGCCACATTAAATAAATTAAAAAATTAAAAAACGGGGTCTAGTTTCAACTTGTCGTGAGTTTTACACGATTTTTTTTTCGATACAAAAGGTCCTGTAGGCAATGTAATTTAAGTGAGAGTGTTCCCACTACACACGACACGATATTATTCCGAACGACATTGACAAGTGGGAACGGGGTGTTACGTACCAAATACAGTTCGAATCCCAGGGTGTTTCAAATCCGCAATGTTAGGAATCACTTGATCGTCCACCAGCTT
>NW_007456049.1:0-360 GCF_000475195.1 Diaphorina citri | reverse complement strand
TCTTGAAAGAAATCTCATAATTATTTGATTGCAGGACCTCATAATTAGGTATATGATTGCAGGATCTTAGATTAAGACTTGTTCTTATAATATAAGATAAGGGATTCTTACCTTTGTAAGCACTTTGTGATCGGCAGGTGATAGTTTTCCAATCTACAGCACAGCACAGTTTTCTCTTGCTAAAATACCTTCTTTAGTTCCACTTGTGGTGAGCTAATCACATCACAGAAAGGCCAACAGGTGCTTGGTGCTCTGATGGAAGTCCAAGAGGGTAGACGTCATATTTTGTTGGTGAAACTAAACTTCAATGGACAAACCTGAGTTTTTGTAATAATAAACGGCAGTCTAATGTCCTGTTTT
>NW_007456048.1:0-360 GCF_000475195.1 Diaphorina citri | reverse complement strand
GGTATCTCTCCATGGAGAAGGCCACTATTGTGAGAACTGACGTGTAGTTCGTCCTGTGAACGAGAAACAAAAATGGAACCGATTACATTACTTTCTTTCCTATAGGATAAGTAAAGTAAAAATGGAATTAGTATGGTGAACACTGGAGGGACAGTGGTTATCTCGGGGGGAAAAAACACTCGCTGGCGGGCAGGAACCTTCTCCCACCCATCATAAATCCCGGGCCCGTGGTACTCGCGTAGTATTCGAAAGAGAGCGGCTCCTGGGCTTCCATACGCGTCGCTAGGTATTATAGTTATTACGAGGGACAGCCTAGTTAGCTTGGTTGCTGGCGCGTCTGCCTTGTAAGCGCTAGCCCGC
>NW_007456047.1:0-360 GCF_000475195.1 Diaphorina citri | reverse complement strand
ATAAAAACAGGCGATGAAACATTCCGCAGGCATTTGATAGGGCTCCGCATACTGTGACGAAACAGGAAAAAAGACAAGGAAAAATACTTAAAGATAAATGTGAATGTTTTATTTCTGCTGATGATGAAAATGAAGGCACCTACTTAATTAAACAAGAAAATACAGAGGAAAAATACTACGGATTTAGTCAACAAATACATACAAGCGGCTTGGAAAATACTTGAAGAATCTGCAATGGGAAACAAAGGAAATTCTATGGGTATTATTTACAAATTATGTGTGAATACGTGTATGCTTAATCACATGGCAAAAACTCGTGAATCCATATCTCCCTGCCAGTATAGACATTTTATAGACGAG
>NW_007456046.1:0-360 GCF_000475195.1 Diaphorina citri | reverse complement strand
AGAATTTGTTTCAGCGAATGCTTTTGGGTACAGTTGAAATATGAAAATTTGTGACCTCAGAATCCTCAGATGATTCCTGAAGTATAAAACCCAATTGGTCTGACCTCAGATGTAGTATCCGGGTCCTTCAATGGAGACATGAAATGCAAGCTTCACCATGAGTATCCCAGTATCCTATTGAGTTGCGTGCACCTTATAGCATCCCATACCTGGTGCATTCTCCTAACCAGTAGCCCGTCACCTGCTATTAGTTCCCGGTGACATGAAATGCAAGCTTCATCATGAGTATCCCAGTATCCTAATGAGTTGCGTGCACCTTATAGCATCCGATACCTGGTGCAATCTGCTAACCAGTAGCCT
>NW_007456045.1:0-360 GCF_000475195.1 Diaphorina citri | reverse complement strand
GATTTTACAAATGTTCTCCTCAGTACTATACCTACCTACATGTGTAAAGTTTTTTTTGAAATTTTTCTGATGGGAATTGAATCCAGCCCCCACATCATGATTCCCACTTATCACGGTTTTCACATTTACAAAAGTGTGTCCCAATTACAATATTTTAAATGAAGGGGCTACATTTTTTCATTTTCCCCCCTATTAAAGCATGCAGGTTTCCCATTTAGATGGTTGAACCACTTGGACAGATTCAACTGTAGTAGAGCATAAGAGGGGGTAGAAATAGAGAGAGAAGGATAAAGCTAGAGAGAGAAGTCAGAAATGAAGGTTAGGATTAGGACGTTGGACGGGTAAAAATAGAAAGAATAG
>NW_007456044.1:0-360 GCF_000475195.1 Diaphorina citri | reverse complement strand
AAAGCTGTAGACAGAATTCCCAGAATTTTTCTACTCCAAAGTGTATTAAGACTTTGTATTCTTTGAGCTCTGTAAGAGGCATTTGTTTGGATATACTAGAGGATGAAGTCTTTTCTTTCTGGTAAGTACAACTAAAGATAGTTAATTTTCCAGGAATGACTTAATCCCATCACCTGATATTCCACTTGCACATCATCAAATCCCAATAATAAGAAATCTTCATTAGGATTAGATTTTTCCAAAGAGGTTTTATAGAGGGAACTGTTTTACTGTAACCAGTCATATCGTCCCCAAAATTGAAGAGAGAAGAAGAATAGGAGCAAGCCAGCCGTTCGGAGAACAAACCCTACCCGTTTAGGA
>NW_007456043.1:0-360 GCF_000475195.1 Diaphorina citri | reverse complement strand
AAATTTGATGAAATAGTGACTTTTAGGGGAAAAATTCTAAATTATCGCTCGAGTTGATTAATAAGGAAGTTTTGTACTCCCTAGAGTCAAAAGTCGGAGTGTCCGAGTGGTAAGGAGTGTGGTCTTGGAAAAACAGCTGAGCGGGTGGGGTGGGGATTCGAATCCCACAGCGATCATTTTTTTGTACATAATTTTATCATTTAAAAATATTTTATGGATAGCCATAGTTACTTTTTTCATAATTTTATAGTTAGTTTATAGTTGAAAAAATAAAAAAATACCTACAAAAAATAAAAATATGAAAAATGATTTTCATGTAGGTACCTACCTACATTATTATGATGTATTTCACTCGGAAAA
>NW_007456042.1:0-360 GCF_000475195.1 Diaphorina citri | reverse complement strand
AAGAAGAAGAAGAAGAAGAAGAAGAAGAAGAAGAAGAAGAAGAAGAAGAAGAAGAAGAAGAAGAAGAAGAAGAATGAGTAGTAGGAGGAGAGGAAGAAGAAAGAGGAGGAGGAGGAGAGGAAGAAGAAGAAGAAGAGGAGGAGGAGGAAGGACGAGAAGGAGAGAATAAGGGAGTGGAATACGGGAGCTGGGAGAGAGCATAAGAAGAAAGGTGTAAAATCCATGTTTACGAATACTTTAGGAGGTCTCTCTCCCTCCCTCTCCCTCTCTCTCTTTCTCTTCCTCTCTCTCTAACAGCCCCATTTTCTTTCATTAAAATAGGTGCCTATTTCTCTCTTTTCTTCTATTTCCATAAAATTT
>NW_007456041.1:0-360 GCF_000475195.1 Diaphorina citri | reverse complement strand
AAATAACACGGAAATTGCGATATTAGGAACCATAAACAACGAGCTTGTAAAGCGAGAAAATTACTACACATACATGAAGCCAAATATGAACAAAGATCAAAACCAGTCTCACATGGAATCTAAACAAAATCCGCGGATCTCGAAAGCAATCGATAGTGGTGCAGGAGACGTTTTCAAATACGCAGAAATCGTCAGTGAAGAAAATAAAACTATCAAACAGCCCGATGAAAATCGAAGTGAAAGTCATTTGAATATAATTGCACATAGGAAAGAATACGAACTAGCAGATGTATTTGGCAATAGAGAGGAAATAAAGACAATAAATCCCAGATTGGTCAGTCAAAGAAAGGACTCAAAAAC
>NW_007456040.1:0-360 GCF_000475195.1 Diaphorina citri | reverse complement strand
CCCCCCCAACCAAAAAAAAAAAAAAAAAAAAAAAAAAAATCATAGTGAATTATTGGAATGGAGGAGTTGCAATTGGGAAAATATTATTATTAAAAGGTCGATAATGATGATAACATAATATAGGTACAATACCTATCATTTCAGGAGTACAAATAGACATAATGATGATAACATAATATAGGTACAATAATGATGATAACATAATATAGGTACAATAGATGTAGTTAATGAAATGTTAATGCTAGTTTATCTCTAATTCAAATTGATAATAGCGGTTTCCTAACCTACACAATAATTTAATAATGTGGGTACAACATAGTACCTACGCCTAATGAACCTAATCAGTTTAATCATTAATCA
>NW_007456039.1:0-360 GCF_000475195.1 Diaphorina citri | reverse complement strand
TGTGTATTGTTTTTTCAACAGGTTGCAGCGCAGCGTCTACCCTAGGTATCGCCAACCTGCCGATTGCGAGCTAACGGTAGCTCGCGAGAGGTTTTCTGGTTGCTCACAGCTCGCAGACAGTCGCACAAGTTGAGAGCACAGGTAGCTCGCCAAAGGTCTCTAATTCATCTGAGTAGCAGCACGCGACCCACAAAAGGTTGGCGACCCCTGGTCTACATTGTGGTCGATGGATGTCCATTGTGATCGTCTGAAACATGTCCACAATTCACACTACAAGTAAACTTTTTTTTACCCTTTCACCAAAATCCTTTACCTTATTTGCATGACAGACGCACCCAAAGGGTTATACTTCAGTCTGTC
>NW_007456038.1:0-360 GCF_000475195.1 Diaphorina citri | reverse complement strand
CATCTGCTCATGATGACAAAATTTCTGATATTTTACCGACGACCTACACTTCTACCTTCTACTGATAAGGTGAATGGATTAGGTTATACCTAGTAGGTAGGTAATTAAAGATAGCAGCCTAGTTAGCTTGGAGTTTAGAGGGTAGCGCGCCTGCTCACTCGCGGTTTCAATTCCCTACCCCGGTTCGGACTTTATCGTAACAGATAAGGTTCGCTCTTGGAACGGCTGACTTTCTCCTATCCTGTCCTTCTCCTCTCGTCGATCTCGGGACGATAAGAGCCGAGTAGTTACATTTTCCTCTATCAAACCTGTTGGAAAAAAACCCAATAGCTGTATAAGCGAGGTTGTATAAGCGAGGTT
>NW_007456037.1:0-360 GCF_000475195.1 Diaphorina citri | reverse complement strand
ATCAAAACAAACGCAGTTGACCTATTGGTACCTACCTAATGTACAATGTATCAGGTATTAATGTATAATGTAGTTTGGTCCTTTATTTATTTATAAGATTCGTATGTATAAAGTATGGCGCTGTCAAACTTTCTTGACTTGGTGGGGCGGGGCGCAATAATACCTAATACAGCATTAGTGTAACCAGCATTAAAAGAACAATTTTTCACAGTAGATACCTACCTATTCTTGACGAAGGCCGTAGGTTACACCTCAGTTGAACTTTTTAAGGTAGATATATACATACAGGGTGGTTCGTGATTTGCAAACCACGCTTATATCTCAGAAACGGCTGGGAATTAAGGAATGAAATAAACGGCA
>NW_007456036.1:0-360 GCF_000475195.1 Diaphorina citri | reverse complement strand
ATGGGATTTTATGTCCTTATGTATAAAAACATTGTTAACATACTATCATGTATTTAAACAATAAAAAATAATTGATTGAATTGATTGAGTCTACACTACACTATCTATACCTATCTATTATTAAGTATACATAGAAAGGGAGATGAGATTACGACCAGAGAGAGAGAGAGACAAGAGGTATATTTTCAAATGAAAAACAGAGAGAGAGAGAGAAAAAAATTGTAGGTACCTACATATATCTGACTGAAACATGAAATATTATTATTGGCCTTATTATGTACCTACAGCTTCATACATAATATGAATGTGCATGTTATATTATGGTGTATGTTTTGTTTACATATGTTTATGTTTCGAAAA
>NW_007456035.1:0-360 GCF_000475195.1 Diaphorina citri | reverse complement strand
GCGGTCAATGAGACCCTTCCCCCTCCATCGGAATTCATCGAGTGTGCCCGTGACCGTGACGTTCCAGCGAGGTCCAAGCCAACTGTGGAACCGAAGTTGAATCATCGTGTAGTGCGAGCTGCAAAGACATCCAAAGGAGTTGCCGATCAAGACAAGAAGGAGACAAATCAAGACGTGATTCGACCCAAGGAAGAGAACAAGCAAGACGTTCAAGACCGATCCAGAGACAAATCGAAAGTGTCAAGAGACAGAATGAAGACCGGTAAAGAATGTAAAGATGTGTCAGTTGATTCTGTAGGATTTAAGGAAGGTGATCTTGTATGGCTGTATAACCCTAAACGACGTAAAGGTCATAGTCCA
>NW_007456034.1:0-360 GCF_000475195.1 Diaphorina citri | reverse complement strand
CAATGTTTATACATAGAGACATATACATAGAGAACAAAATATACATAAAAGATGTTTAGTTACCTATGTAAAAAAATTTTATACTGAGTTATACTGAGATATTGTTTCCCCTTATTGGGGATGTGTTACCTATATCTCAGTTAAATGTTGTAAAAATATATATTTTTTGCAGTTTTCAGTATTTAATTTTGTATTAATAATCCTTATTATTTCCCCGTATTTATCTATTTACAGTCTATCTATTTCCTTGTCCTGCATTTGGAAAATTTAATTGTTTGAGTTTATTAATTTATTTATTTTTATTTAGGTATCGTACCTACTTGTTCCCTTTTTATTATTATTATTTACAAATTTTCGTTT
>NW_007456033.1:0-360 GCF_000475195.1 Diaphorina citri | reverse complement strand
TGGTAATACAAAGTTCCTGAATATTGTCTTTTGACAACTTATTCCTTTCAAAAGGTCTCAAGCTAAATGGAACAAACTGTACTTTACTGAAAACTCATTCCTTTCAAAAGGTCTCAAGCTAAATGAAACAGACTGTACCAACAACTGAGGTTTAACCCTATGGTGAACAATTTAAACTGTATTTACATCAGACACCAAAGGGGTTAACTATTATGGATGCATAATTATGTTTAAGTCATGGGTAGAGCTACTCACTGAAACTACCGAGTGATTACAATAGAACTGATTTGACTAGATATTTGGAATAACAAAATCTACATGTTGATTAGGAATAGAATAGGTTTAAGTGATGGAATATAG
>NW_007456032.1:0-360 GCF_000475195.1 Diaphorina citri | reverse complement strand
ACATATCTTTTTCTTATAATATAAAACTTGGTTATGTAAATAGTGTGTAATGTAAACACCATCACAATAAAATAAAATTGAAATGAAAAGAAGAAGAAGAAGAAGAAGAAGAAGAAGAAGAAGAAGAAGAAGAAGAAGTAGCGGAATAATCCAAAAACTCCAAAAAAGCACATCAAATTAATTTCTTCGGAGTAAGGAGGACGTGAGAAAATTTGAAAGGGAGAGAGAGAGAAATTCGGGAAGAGAGTGAGAGAAACTGCTTTATTATTAATTGTTTATCCATAAAAAAAATCTGGTGTGAACATCACACGACTTTCCTTATCCTATTAAATGATGCTTATTTGAGTGTTCTTTTACCCT
>NW_007456031.1:0-360 GCF_000475195.1 Diaphorina citri | reverse complement strand
TCTTTCTCTTCCCTTCCTCTGTCTCTCTCTCTCTTTCTCTTACCTTCCTCTGTCTCCTCTCCTCCCTTCATTCGTTTCTCATCCCTTTCTATTTATTCTCTCTCCCTCCTCTTCTTACATGTTTTATCTGTCTGTAATCTGCCTCTCTTTCCCCTTCTCCATCTTCCTCTTTGCCCTCTATTCTTTCTTTCCTTCCCTCGTTTCCCATTCCATCCCTTTTCTATACTCTCCTCTCTCCCTTCTCTTTTTTTCATGTTTTATCTCTCTGTCTCTAATCTGCCTCTCTTTCTCCATATTCTTCGTCTTCTTCTTCTTCTTCTTCTTCTTCTTCTTCTTCTTCTTCTTCTTCTTCTTCTTCTT
>NW_007456030.1:0-360 GCF_000475195.1 Diaphorina citri | reverse complement strand
TAAAAATAAATAAATAAAAATAAAACAAATAATAAAAATTCTAATAATAATAAAAAAAATCAGCCGTTCCGAGAATAAACCTTATGTGTTTCGTGTAAAGTCCGCCGGGGCGGGAATCGAACCCGCGACCTACTGTTTACAAGGCAGGCGCTACTCTTCAAGCTAACTATTTTAACAAATTCAATCGCTGGATAGGGGGATAGGGAAATTTCTGGATAAGGGAATTTCTCAAGGGAATATTGACGGCTTAATTTAAAGGGAATAATAATATGTTCACAGTAAACAGCTAAATACTAAGGAATAGCCGATATGAATTCCTGGGTGAGGGATTTTTTTTTTTTTTTTTTTTTTTTTAAAAAT
>NW_007456029.1:0-360 GCF_000475195.1 Diaphorina citri | reverse complement strand
TGGTTCCAAGTTGGCTTCCAATATTTCCAATAGTACTCTATTGAATATCACCACGAATAACACAACAGCTTCATCATCTATATCTAAGCATATTCATAACCTGTAAGCTTTATTTTGGGTTCTTGAGGTTCAGGCACTTTGGTTAAACCCTCAGCAGTTATACAGTGACGTTAAAGCCCTATGAAACGAATAAAAGGAATTTTTAATTGTGTTAAGCATACTTAAATGCTTGCCACAAATATACACCTAGATAAATTTTATGACTTAACTTAGATTCGAACTACCAACCTCCAGATCCAATGTCCAACGAGTTAACCACTGCACCACTGAGGTTTGTCCTATGAAACAAATAAGCGAATA
>NW_007456028.1:0-360 GCF_000475195.1 Diaphorina citri | reverse complement strand
GGGGGTAGATACCTAATAGGTAAGTGTTTGGTAAGTATCTTAGAATACATTACGAAGCTTAAATCACCTAATCTGGAATACCTAACCATTTCCACATACCAATGTAATAACATACCTATGTACCTACCTACCTAATAATCCAATAATCCTAATATTCTATTGACAAATAGCACTTCATAAATCTCAGCTGGCATTTTGACTCATGTGTTAGGAGGTTGGAGTTTAGAAGTGGGATTCAAATTGAGATTTCACAGAAGTGTCAAAACAATGTCTGTCGCTTTGTCACTTAAATGGGGAAATGGGATATAATAATGGGGAATAATAGGGAGTAGCGCTCCACACCGCCAAGTCATTACGTAC
>NW_007456027.1:0-360 GCF_000475195.1 Diaphorina citri | reverse complement strand
AATATATTCAGTAATATGAACAATCAATAATCTGTTCAGCAAAAAATTCAATATCAACATTCTAGGAATGTTCAAGCTTAATTATTCTAGGAACATTGAAGTTCAAGGATTTTATTAACATCATTCAAGTTCAGGAATTTTATTAACATTCAAGTTCAGGAATTTTATGAACATTCAAGTTCAGGGATGTTGATTCAAATTCAGGGATTTTAAGAACATTCGATTTCAGGGATTCAAGTTCAGGGATAATGATTCAAGTTCAGGGATTTCATTAAAATTCAAGTTCAGGAATTTTAAGAACGTTCAAGTTTAGGGATTTTAAGAAGATTCAAGTTCAGGGATTTTAAGAACATTCAAGTT
>NW_007456026.1:0-360 GCF_000475195.1 Diaphorina citri | reverse complement strand
AATTTCCAAAGGCGAGATGAGGGTTGATGCAGTGCAGCAGAAAACGCTAAAGGATTATAACGCAACTGTTGGTGTTATTGTGTTACAGTAGTGTTGTTGGATGACAGCTTTTCTCAGTCTGCATCTTTTTTTTTATGCTGGAAAAAAGCACTGAATGAGGTTTTAAGGTCTCTTGTTGTAAGCTCATCTATCTTGTAGATTTAACTCTAATATAACCCTACTCATCCGATCCACCTCGCACCCGAAAGGAAAGGGAGCCACAGAAGGGGAAAAAATGCTGGGAACCACTGCATTTTAGAAAACAGACACTTGTATTACCTTCTTTTTTTCCTCTCTCTTAATGTGTTTTCATAGTGTGAA
>NW_007456025.1:0-360 GCF_000475195.1 Diaphorina citri | reverse complement strand
ATACATAGAGGCGGAAATTTGCAATTTCACTCACAAGTCACAACACACACATCAAAATTATTGTGAGGTCAGGAACTTGGCCCCTCTTTTACAGGCAATGTTTTTCTTGGGATTTCAATGACAGTTTGACCAGAAAGCTGGGTGTGAAATGAATTGAGAACGACCCCAGGGAGTCACAGATTGGTTTTATTTTGCACGCTTTTGTGCGAACTCGTCAAAGTTTGAATTTTTCATTGATTAGGAAAAGGGATTTGAACTGTCTCAACGAGTGGGTCGTCGGTCCTTTTTACGGGAAAATGCCTTCCTAGCATCAATCGTCCATTGATTGTAGGTACATCGATCGATAATATTATAAGCTTA
>NW_007456024.1:0-360 GCF_000475195.1 Diaphorina citri | reverse complement strand
TCTCTCTCTCTCTCTCTCTCTCTCACTCACTCACTCACTCTCACACACACCACCTATCTTAATCTCTCTCCCACTTGTTTCTATCTCTCTTCCTCCCACCCTTTTCTCTCTTTCTCTCATGGTAATTATCCACACAGTGAATGAATGCTCCATTGAGTCTATTGGTTTAGATTACAATCTCTCTCCCTCCCTCTTCTCTCTCTCTCTAATGGATTTTTTCCCAATTAATTCCAATTAAAAATGTCGGGAAAAATCAACCCATTTTTACCTTCCTTATCCTATAGGAAGGAAAGTAATGTAATCGGGTGAAATTTTCGATGGTCAGTTTTTAGTGCCAATAAAACACTTTTTTTAAGGTCC
>NW_007456023.1:0-360 GCF_000475195.1 Diaphorina citri | reverse complement strand
TAATTTTGTAATTTGTATAACTTTCCGAATAGAGACTCACATCCTCTTTCGCCCTAGTCACAAGAAATAAACATGATACTGTACATAAAATACATACAGGGTGGCTCAAAGTCTTCAGCGGAGGTCGAAAAAAGAACGAGGAGAGGATAAGAGAAAGCCAGCCATTCCTAGAACAATACTCATCTGTTGAGGATAAAGTCCTCCCCCCCCACCTTCCGGCGGAAATCGAACTAGTGACCTACAAGGCGGACGCTCTATGCTCCAAGCTAACTAGGCTGACACAGATTCTTCTAGAATCAAGGATTTTTATCTTGAAAAAAAAAAAAAAATGTGGAAAGTTTCATGCCGTTTGATCTCACC
>NW_007456022.1:0-360 GCF_000475195.1 Diaphorina citri | reverse complement strand
CGAATACAGGCATGGATTTATCGATGACTTTAACGTTCACAGAGACTTCGGTAGAACAGGGCTGGATTCCTGAGGAGAAAATAGAAGAGGGCATCATTAGGTTTTTGATATATAAATAAAGATAGTCACAATCCTACCATAATATGTATAAACAAGATAACAGTAAGGTAACTGACCGAAGGAAAGTTTTGATTCGACAGTTTTCCTTGACTTTGTCGGTAAACTGTATGTTCGATTCACAATACATCTGCAATAATTCATCCGATTTTAATGAAACGTGTCAAAACTGTTCAACAAGTAAGGGAAAATTTCTCATTAAATTTTGAGCCGGAAAAGAGTCTGAGTGAGGTCTACAGTTCA
>NW_007456021.1:0-360 GCF_000475195.1 Diaphorina citri | reverse complement strand
TGAAGTTCCCGTGTGTTGTACCGGCTAATAAGTATGTTCAGTTTACTATGGAGGTCATTCCGAAATTTTTTGGTAAGTTAACTCACTTAAATTCGCCACCAACCTCCAAATATCCCCATTATTGCAGTGGTAATCGCACGGTTTATTGTAAAAAGTAAAAACCTCAATTTTGTTATTATTTACTGATTGAATAAGGCGTAGAAGTCTGTTAATCCCCGATAAATGCTCGTCATAAATGTAGCTCCCTGCTTAATACACTACGCTAAATTGTATGACTTGACTTGGACTCGAACAATCAACCTTCAGATCCATAGTCCACCGCGCTAACCACTACACGAAATTTGGTTAAAACCCTACTTT
>NW_007456020.1:0-360 GCF_000475195.1 Diaphorina citri | reverse complement strand
TCTACACATTCACACATCCTGGGGGATGAAGGTTAACACGAAAAGAATGAGGAATAGCGCCGCAGGCAAAAATTGTGATCTATACAATCTATAGAAACTAAAATTTTTAGGACCGTCCGCAGGCGAAAATTTTGGTTTCATCAATTATTTGCGGTAAAAAAAAGAGCTGAAAAAAATCTGCGTTTGCCTGAGATCGAACCCATAACTGCGAATATCGCGAACAAACCGCGGATACTGCGCACAAAACGCGAATGCCGCGAACAAAACGCGAATACCGCGAACTAACTTAAACTTTGACAAACAAACAACTCCTACGACAAAACAATACAGACATATTGACTTCGATTTACTAAAGGACAA
>NW_007456019.1:0-360 GCF_000475195.1 Diaphorina citri | reverse complement strand
ACATTATCCCATCAGGATAAAATCCGCCCCGGGCGGGAATCGAACCCGCGGCCTAGCGCTTACGAGGCAGACGCACAACCAACTAAGCTAACTAGGCTGGCACACTGAAGTACTGAATTTTTTCAAAAGGTAATGAGTGTGTTTAGAACTCAGTAGTACTGGTACATATCAACCTAGGTATGGGTACCTGGTGCTCAGTATGATGGCGGCGGGGGTACTTGAGATTAAATCCGGGTACCCAAGGGGTACATGGGCGAAAAAAGGTTGAGAACCGCTGGGCTAGCTCATTGGAAAGCCAAACTCACTCGCTGCCAGTCTGGTTAGCTTGGTTGGTAGCGCGTCTGCCTTGTAAGCGCTAGG
>NW_007456018.1:0-360 GCF_000475195.1 Diaphorina citri | reverse complement strand
GGTAAACCTCACTTAACGTAAATTATGCACGAAACGGGACGAAAACAACACAGAAACTGTGAATTTGTTCAGTCGGTAGGTATAATGTAAAACGAAAACACAAAAAGGAAAAAACTACGAGTCGTACGAGTTGGAAAAAAAAAATAACTTGTCACAGTTTCAACTCACGCGATAACCCGGCACGAAATCTTTTCATCAACTCAAATTTCTAGTTCGAAATTTCGAAGTTGATTTGATGAAAAAAAAGTAAAAAAAAAAATTCGAACTCCTAAAGATGAAAGAAAGATATTTAGTTCGTTTATACGCCACTAGAGTACGGTACCTGTCGATTGGTGTCTTCATGTATTGTGTCCCAAAACG
>NW_007456017.1:0-360 GCF_000475195.1 Diaphorina citri | reverse complement strand
TATTGAACCAGCTCCTCAGTTGTCCTCACAAAGGCGATTACACCCCGAAACAGTCAGCTCGTGTTGTCCCTGGCGGTCACCCGTCCAGATACCAACCGCACACAACGTTGCTTATCTTCAGTAATTCATCATTTATCTAGGATTCTAGGCCATCTCATAGGAATCTCAATCTGACATCTCCACCAATAATAGTAAATAGTTATAGATCAAGCTATTTTATATGCTGCTCGTATTAATCCATGAAAGGTTAAACGTATAACAATGAGTTATAACCGAATTCTATAATTAATTTCAGCCTTACCTCTTCTCATTATCGGTTTATATTAACTACTAAATAATAGATGTCACAGTGATTGGTGA
>NW_007456016.1:0-360 GCF_000475195.1 Diaphorina citri | reverse complement strand
AATAGGAGATGAAAATAGGAAAATGGAATTTCAAGTCTCAAAAATTGATCTCACTATTGAAAAAACAAGCAATCGGTTAAGCTCATTTCACAAGAACTAACTTCAGTAACTTCTCAACAAAAGCTCTAAAAGAGATTGACAAGAGACATTTGATATCCACGTCTCTCTAAAATAACCTTTGTGACACCCTCACCGCAATAGAATATGACATTCCTACATAATGAACTAACAAAAGAATAATTTGGACCCTTGAAAGAAATTGTCATGTTTTAACAATGAAGTTGTTCAGAAGACGTGATTATTGGATTATTCATATTATAGGTTTTATTATTATTATTACGAATTTTTCTACAATACTTA
>NW_007456015.1:0-360 GCF_000475195.1 Diaphorina citri | reverse complement strand
GAACGTGGAAAAATAATTTCCTTTCTTTCTTGACGTGAGACCATTTTGAAATGGTAATGGAACTGTATTTTAGTATTTCATATAAATTTTATGGTATTTCGCTCTTGGGCACGCAAGAATTTATATCTCTGCATACTAAGTATAATGGATTAAACGAAATATTTGATTTCCATAGGGCACATTGTTGAAATGAAAGAGAGTACCATAGTTCCACATTTCGGTAAAGTGGTCTAGACGCTCGCCTGGTAGTCAGAAAGACGTGGGTTCAACCCCAGCCGGGGAATAGAATCCTCGACATTGTTTGAGATTTTTGAGAATTTGATTTCAATCAATTTGATTTGATCAGACAATTTAATATTT
>NW_007456014.1:0-360 GCF_000475195.1 Diaphorina citri | reverse complement strand
AGAGAGAGAGAGAGAGAACAACTTGAACCTCCTCCCCCCCCCTAAAAAAAGGTAGGTATAGATATGTTCCTAAAAAGTAAAGTTCCAACATTGTAGGTATTCTAAAAGAACCTATTCAAGCAGCAGCAGAAGAAGGAGGAGAAAAAGAAGAAGGAGGAAGAGGAGAGAAAAAACAAACATCAATAATAAAATTTCTAAAGGCAAAACGGGTAAAAGCCTTAATTGGATAACCACACATCTTTCATCCATTAAAACAGTTCATTATCCTGTTAGAACAAAAGTTCATTATCTAGACGGGAAAACGAGTAGGAAAACAAAAAAGAGCCTTTTCCAAGAATTTCAAAACGTGGGCCTGAAGAG
>NW_007456013.1:0-360 GCF_000475195.1 Diaphorina citri | reverse complement strand
GTCTTAAATTAACGACTGAAGTGTTATCTAAAACTTTCTCGCTTTGAGTTCATAGGTCTTCGCGACAAATTTCAAGATTAGAGCTCATTTGTGTGAGAAAATGTGAAAAAAATCCCCCAAAAACCATTTTTTTTTTTAATGGTTTTCTGAACAAAATTTGCACCAACATTCTCGTGTTCCTGGTAAAAAGACCTTTAATTTGATATATAGGTCGACCAGGTTTGGATAAGTCCTTCCATGGGAACAGACAGACAGACCGACCGACCGACTGACAGACACCGAAGCGAATACAATAGTCCGTCCCTTGTACCTTTTTAGTCCGTCCTTCCTTTATTATTACAATAGTAATAAAAAGGTATA
>NW_007456012.1:0-360 GCF_000475195.1 Diaphorina citri | reverse complement strand
TTGTCTGTATTAGGATATCAGGCATGTCTTGTGTTCATGCAGACACAAATATGTCACAGACGCATAATGAGATTTTTGAAATGGCTCTCTATACCTTCATTGCTCCTGCTTTCCTTCCTTTCGCCTTCTTTCGTCTACCTTCTCTAGTCTCTGGTTGTCCTTTTCTGTTGTCTTCTGGTTCTTTTTTGCTTCCTTTTCATGATGGTTTTCTCCTCCATCCCCTTCTCTGCTTACTACTATCTTCCTTCTACTTTTCTCTCTCTTTTCGTCCTTCTCCATTCAATGCTTCTTTTCTGTTTCTTTCCTTTCATGTTGCTTTTTCTCTTCCATTCCCTTTGTCTCCTCCCTACTTCCCCTCTT
>NW_007456011.1:0-360 GCF_000475195.1 Diaphorina citri | reverse complement strand
ATACCACATACCTATTAATTATTAGAATTTGGTGATCTTAAGGTGTGTCCACACTGCCGTCGATCGATGTCGCTTCACATCGATTGATTCGACGGCCGATGACTAAGTGTGGACACACCTGTACGTCGCCATTTAATCTATTTTTATAACTGGAATATCTAATAACCTAAGTGTACCTAATAAATATTTTTCTTTTCCAAAGTGTACTTAATTTTGATTTTTTCGATTGTAGGTACCTATTTTATCTAGTTATGAAATAGGTAACTACAAAACTTATTACCCTTATATGATACAATGGATACACGTTCCGGTTTTGATCTTATCCGACTCGAGTTTCGTCCATCTCCGTGGACTTTTTCA
>NW_007456010.1:0-360 GCF_000475195.1 Diaphorina citri | reverse complement strand
AAAGAGAGAGAGACAGAGAGAGAGAGAGAGAGAAAGAGAGAGAGACAAAGAGAGAGAGAGACAGAGAGAGAGATAGATAGATAGAGAGAGAGAGAGAGGGAGAGAGAAGGAAAGTGAGAATTATTGTCATTGGTGGAGACACCAATTCTCTGCATTGAAGACTGAAGAGTGAGATAGAGAAGGATTTGCAAGGAGATTATTGTTTTAGTTGAGATATCAAAACTCCCTATATTATCAGGACAATGAGAGAGAGAGAGAGAGAGAGAGAGAGAGAAGGAAAGAGAGAATTATTGTCATTGGTGGAGACGCCAATTCTCTGCATATGAACTTATGAACACTGTGAAGAGTGAGAGAGATAGA
>NW_007456009.1:0-360 GCF_000475195.1 Diaphorina citri | reverse complement strand
TTTACATTTCGTTTGTGATTCAAACTTCGCCGTATATCATCTTCGGTTGAACAAAACCGAATCACATTAAAGAGGACTACTCATCAGGCGGACTCCGTGCGACAGACCAATGTGTTGTCTACGCCGTCGCACGAAATTTCATGTTTCATCGGACAGGTCCCGATGGAAATCAAAACACTTTTGATTTTGGGTCCGACGCGATGAACCAGCTTCTTGAGTAATGTTTCTCAACATCTAGGCGCAATGGTTCTCAACATCAGTGATCCATTGAGCACTGCACTGCACTGGTGCATTCAACGCTTCATTTATTTCACTCATCTGCTCCGATACAAAATCTAATCACACTAACACATCCAGATC
>NW_007456008.1:0-360 GCF_000475195.1 Diaphorina citri | reverse complement strand
TATCATATAAGAAACAGAAGAAGTATTATTATATTACACTCTACATACCTAAGTCTCAGAACACAAGGGTACTGGAGATATATGGTCATGGTTCTCTCAAACATAGAAATAAATTGTCATCTACCTAGTACTTATGATGAAATGTCATCATTGACGACAGCTTTGAAGATTCTGAGAACAGATCATTATGAGAGCTTTCTGACATCTATCTAGCAACTGGTAGAGTTAGCTCATGATAGACTTTTTCTATACACAGTCAAACAGTCCTACTTCTGTTCTACTGGGATTAGAACCATAATGAAATAAAGTAGGTTAGGTTTCCACACAACATAAAATGGTAATCTAACTGGATAGATTTTT
>NW_007456007.1:0-360 GCF_000475195.1 Diaphorina citri | reverse complement strand
GTTGCTTTACCGTTCTTCATCGCTTTCAAAGCTTCCCACACTTCAGACTTGTCTACATCCCTGATAACTCCTTGATTTTAATAATAATATCTAATAATAATTAATCTTGTAAGGGCAGAAGAAAAATACTTATTATGCCCAGATCAAGTGAGTATAAAGTGAGGTTATGTTAATTATTAAGTTATTTTAGAGAATTAGAAGAGATGAAAATGATGAATCCTATATTTGAAAGAGTTTGCTGTAGGGGCTGTAACTAGGTATGTCATTAAAAAAGTGAGAATTGTTTATTTAGTGGGAAATAAACCAGGACGTGGGGAAATGACTGGTTTCCGTAGAACTTCTAGAATAAAATCTTGATGT
>NW_007456006.1:0-360 GCF_000475195.1 Diaphorina citri | reverse complement strand
TATTCCACGGACGTGACTTCTGCACAAGTACCGGAATTTACTTTCCTTAATCCTATAGGGAGGAAAGTAATTCGGTTTATTCCTTTGGTTCTTTGGTAATCGGTTTCTTCTTCGCTAAAAAAAGTTTTGGTTTTGTTTTGTGTGGTTCGGCTGGTCTTTCTGGAGTAACTTTTCCAGGACTAGTGAGCGATGAACCGAGAAGAATAAGCGTTTATCCTGGGGAATAAGTGTTTTAAGTGTTCCTTCCAGGAATAACAAGTAATCTAGGAATACCTATAATATGTGTCCTATGTAATAATTAAGCACTCCTTTTAGGTTTAACATCTAACTAAAACTACTAAAATTATTATCTTCAACGAA
>NW_007456005.1:0-360 GCF_000475195.1 Diaphorina citri | reverse complement strand
GGCTAAGTTTAAGTTAGTACGTGCAATTTTTTTTTCTTCTTCTTCTTACTGATCTGATTCTATCATTATGACTGTGTATAAATAAGTAAATACCTAGATACCGAATCCCTACTTACCTAAAGAAGGTTTTAAGTATTAGGTAGATGGTTGGTTAATTTATTTTTTATCAATATTTTTTCTCTTGTATGCCTAATTCATAGCATGTTTATAAGTAACGTTTGATTTATTCGTAACTTTTTATGTAGATATATCGCAGGCAATATGTATTTTTCTCATCTATCCATGTATTTTCACCAATTTACTGTACCAATAAACGTTTTTGAGCGTTATTTTCAGAGGGGCAAAGACCTAAGATGTTAG
>NW_007456004.1:0-360 GCF_000475195.1 Diaphorina citri | reverse complement strand
TTTTGTCTCCTGTAGGTATTACCGACCAATATCACAATTTGATAAACGCCTGTAATTTTGTTGTTCCGTTACTTATCACTCTTATCAGTTTATGAGTCTTGTGATCCTTTCTAAGGGTGGTCCTACACTGTCTCTTCATTAAAACGTCTCCTAACTCACGGCCCTGCTTTCGCCTATTACGCGGGTCTATCTCTATAGTAATCTACAGCGGCCTAGCTTGTTCTCTTATTTCTTTTACCTACGGCCCTGGTTCTTCGGCTCTACGGGTCTGTTTGTCTGGCTCCTCTACTGAATCTTCTGTTGTCTCAAATGCTGTTCCACTATACGAGCTGTTCCACTATACATGCTGTTCCACTATAC
>NW_007456003.1:0-360 GCF_000475195.1 Diaphorina citri | reverse complement strand
TGGGCAGGGGGGACGAGGCCTACTTTCAACAATATGAGACACTGAGGCCCGCGGTAGAGAGTTTGTGCACCGCTGGCTTACTGTAACAACAGAGGTCTTATCGTTCCGAAAGCGAAGTCAGAAAGGGGACAGGATAGGAGAAAGTCAGCTGTGCTGAAAACGAACCTCATCTGTTTAGAATAAAATCTGCCCCGGGCAGGAATCGACCCCGCAAACCAGCTCTTACAACACAGTCGCGCTACCCTTCAAGCTACGCTAGGTTAGCATAACTAATTTTTATTAATGAACTAGCTGAATTCCGTCGCTTCGCTCCGGAATCCCGCTAGTTCATCCCGAGGCATGGCCAAACTTGTGGAAAAG
>NW_007456002.1:0-360 GCF_000475195.1 Diaphorina citri | reverse complement strand
GTTCGCTCATTTTGAACCAATGGCATGTAAATCTGGTAGTGATTTTTCATTTTACTTACAAAATCTGCCATTGTGATATACCAAGTTCTGATGGGGACAAGAATAGAAGAACACAACTGGAAAACGATGAAGAAGAATCTTCTAATCGCTTGGGATCGTTTCTAACAACAGACGGTACTGAAATGAACTAAAATAAACGAGAAACCACGTGAAATTAATCAATAAAAAACGGCAAAACTTTGAATTTGAAAAAAAACTGAAAACTCTGAAAAGTTGAAACTGTTTTTTTGATTCTGTCAAGATTTAGTTCAGCCAATTTTCTGTATAGCTCTGCTAAATTGTGTTAAGGTTCCAGGAAGG
>NW_007456001.1:0-360 GCF_000475195.1 Diaphorina citri | reverse complement strand
TCCCTTCTTTCTTCTTTTCCTTCGGTTCTTCTCCCTCTCATTCTGGTTTCCCCTTTCAATTTATTGCTCCTCCTTCTCTTCCTTTTTTCCTTTACCTTCTCCTCCCTTTCTATTTCCTTCCCCTCTTCTTTCACTTTCCTTCTCTTCCTTTTTTGTTCTTCTTCCTCTTTTCCTCCTCTTTCACATATCCTCCCACTTCTCCTTTTACCTCCTCTTCCTCCTCCTGCTTTGCTTCCCATCCTCTTTCTCTCTCCTCTTTTTTCCCTCCCTCGAATGTCCCTCAGAATGGTTTATTTTAACGTAACTATAAAAATATCTTCCTTTTGTTCCTATATAAGTACCCCCAATGGTACTTTTCAG
>NW_007456000.1:0-360 GCF_000475195.1 Diaphorina citri | reverse complement strand
TTGAATAGATTTGTAAAAATAGAAGCAGAATGAGAGTCAACTACGAAAGACTTCAAGTACACTTTGAGCTAATTAAAACGTCATTGAATAGATGTGTAACATTTTTTTTTACCATATATTAAAAATAGAAAAATCTACTTTGTACACCGAGATCTAGTCTTAAGGTTTTGGACACAAATTTCTATTGTACCAAAGTAACAGCGGATTCGCCGTAAGTTAAAAGAAAATACATATAAGGGAAAAATGCTGAAGAGATGTGCTGTGTTAAATATGTTTTTCCACGAAGAAAAATAGGATTTTCAGGGAACAACGCCCTGCTAAGAAATTACTTAATCGAATGAAAAATCGTCACAAATATTT
>NW_007455999.1:0-360 GCF_000475195.1 Diaphorina citri | reverse complement strand
CTTTTGTGATCTAAGACGTCAGTAAAATGCACTTGGCTAACTTGTCCGGTTTTGTTTCCAGATCGATTTTTGTTTTTTTAGTCCTAGGATGGCATGAACCTTTGGAGAGGTCTCATTTATAGCCGAAATAAGAATATCTGATCAGAAAAATTGAAAGATTCTTCTTAAAATAAGTCGGGGTGAAAGGGTTAAGGTTTAGATAAGGTTCTATAAGGTTTCGATAAGGTTCTATAAGGTTTAGATAGGTTCTTTACACATAGTGCCAGCCCAAGGCGTCTTTGCGATATGTTTGTGTTGGTAATCTGTTTCTAGGCAATTTCTTTCCGCAAAATCTATATGAGACTATATCCTGTATTCCTG
>NW_007455998.1:0-360 GCF_000475195.1 Diaphorina citri | reverse complement strand
TAATTGTGGCCTAGACAATTGTAAACATTAAGGTCGAGGCGAAGAGAAGAAGAAGAAAAGGGAGGAGGAGGAGGAGGAAGATATAAAAGAGAATAAGAAAAAGAGGAAGAAGAAGGCGAAGTGGAAGTAGAAGAAGAAAGAGGAGGAAGAGAAAAGGAGAAGAAGAAGAAAAAGAGGAAGAAGGAGAAGAAATACCCAAGTTGGAAAATGTCTAGGGAAGGAGGGACAGAAAGGGGAAGGAAGATAATATGGCAAAAAAAGAAGCTTTTTTTAACCTTTTTTATACCTAGGTAGAATGTACTTGTATTTGTTTGTCTTTTGTTTGCATTGTTGTTTTTGTTCGAACAAAAGTTTTGTAAA
>NW_007455997.1:0-360 GCF_000475195.1 Diaphorina citri | reverse complement strand
ATCTGTATAAAAAAATTACGTTTTAATGTTGCCAGATTTTTGGTCTTGCGTGTTGATTTAAATGTTTATGGCGCCAACTCCTTCTGCAACGAGACTATACTAAGTTACAAAACAAGTGCAATGCCCCTTTCTTACTAAAGTCGTATTGGTAACTTTAGTATTCACATTAACTAGGTATAGTTAGGTTGATAGAGATTTAAATATATTCCTGTTTTTTAACGTGTCTAATCTGTTCTAATTGCTGCAAGGTTGGCAAATTCTTGTCATGTTAAATTTTGCAATGAAATAAATTTCACTGCAAAGTTGACAAATTCTTATCCGAAGTAATGTAAATTACTTTCACAATGGGATTTTGGAAAA
>NW_007455996.1:0-360 GCF_000475195.1 Diaphorina citri | reverse complement strand
TTTCATTCCCGTGGGACGTACGTAGCACATGGCGTTTGATATAAACATTAATAAAGTACATAAATAACATGGGTATATTATTACGTTTATGTATGAATGTACTTACATTATGTACCTATACAAACATAATATTATGTACCACCCATTTATGATACATGCAAATACGCACAAACAGACGAATCTATCTACCTATGTATATAATTATTATGTTTATCTATGTACATAATTATGTAAAGTAAGTGTACCATTTATTCGCCCATCTAAAAAACGTACCATTTATTAGCCCACCTGTGGGTCTACGCCACATAAGTCTGAACTGGACGAACTTTTTCAAGATCCAATTTCATCAAAAGAAAGGGC
>NW_007455995.1:0-360 GCF_000475195.1 Diaphorina citri | reverse complement strand
TACCTACTATTGTTTATTAAGCGCCGAAAACGATCCATTGTTTTCTGCACGTTGAGGTCCAGTGGAGCTAATACTATGACGTCACATCAACTGACTATTATTATTATTATTATTACCTACTATTACTGCTGCTACATTACAATGGTAACTTATAGGTACTAAGATATAAAGCATGTAGATTTGCCTGTGAACAGTTATGTATAGCTTGGTACTGTTTCTGAACATGTAGGTAGGTATACCTACATAGATGTATTGTATTACTGTAGAATAGAATAGAATATACCTTGTTTATCCTGCTCGAATGAGACTAAAAAGTCCCTTTACCCCAGCGGTCTAAACAAGGTCTCGTGTATTTTATGG
>NW_007455994.1:0-360 GCF_000475195.1 Diaphorina citri | reverse complement strand
GTTTCCTGGCTTCAGATGTTGTACTCTTGTAATAGGAGTAGGTTTTTTACTAGTTCGATTATTTATTAGCTTTTTTTTATTTCTTTAGTTTCATCTGTAGGATTAATTTTTACCTGTGTAGGTCATTTATGTACCTATCTAATAGTCTTGTAAATAGAGGTTTGATAATGTGAACTGTAACAAAGGGGGGGGGGTCTTATAGGAAAAAGCCAGCCTTTCCGAGAATAAACGTTATCCGTTCAGGATACAATCCGCCCCGGGCGGGAATCAAACCCCGCAACTCAGCGCTTACAAGGCAGACGCGCTACCAACCAAGCTAACTATGTAGACTGGTTTCAGTTTAATTCGCGGATTAAGCAA
>NW_007455993.1:0-360 GCF_000475195.1 Diaphorina citri | reverse complement strand
TCCGCCCCGGGTGGGAATCGAACCCGCGGCCTAGCGCTTACAAGGCAGACGCACTACCAACTAAGCTAACCAGGCTGGCTGAGCATTTTTTTACTATATTTATTACTTTGAAAACTATGGTTTTTCTTCCATTGTCTACTAGGAACCACTACATTTCTCCTGATGGAAAAGTACCTGTTTATGTCCTCTTCAATTTTTCCAGACAGGGAAAGTCCGTCAATTTACTACCCTTCTATGAATCTAAAAATCTCAGCATTTATACACTGACGATAAACTCCCATCATCAACATCATTGAGCTCTTGCCTGAATAAAAAACAAGTTATTCAAGGGTGTCCAAACTTAGAGACCACCCTGTATAC
>NW_007455992.1:0-360 GCF_000475195.1 Diaphorina citri | reverse complement strand
ACCCACTTAGAATCCGGTTTCTATACACTTAGAATCCAGTTTCTATACACCTAGAAGCCGGTTTCTATACACTTAGAATCCGGTTTCTATACACTTAGAATCCAGTTTCTATACACCTAGAAGCCGGTTTCTATACACTTAGAATCCGGTTTCTATACACTTAGAATCCAGTTTCTATACACCTAGAAGCCGGTTTCTATACACTTAGAATCCGGTTATCCGGTTTCTACCCACTTAGAATCCGGTTTCTATACACTTAGAATCCGGTTTCTACCTAAATATTTTTTTTTTTTTTTACACTTAGAATCCGGTTTCTATACACTTAGAATCCGGTTTCTACCCACTTAGAATCCGGTTTCT
>NW_007455991.1:0-360 GCF_000475195.1 Diaphorina citri | reverse complement strand
TTGTCTTCCTCTTTCTCTTCTTCCTTCTTCTCTTCCTCCTCATCCTCACTCAGTTCCTTTTCTCTTTCCTTCTCTACCAGGAGCTTGATGGGATAACCGATGAACTGGGAATGTTTCTTCACAATCTCCTTGATTTTCTTCTCTTCAATATATTCTGCCTGGTCTTCCTTCATGTGGAGTACAATCTTAGTCCCTCTGCCAAGAGGTTGAGAGTTGTCGGGTTTAATAGTGAAGGATCCTCCGGCTGAAGACTCCCAGATGTATTGCTCATCATCATTGTGTTTGGATGTCACTGTCACTTTGTCAGCAACCAGATATGCAGAGTAGAACCCGACACCAAACTGACCAATCATAGAGATG
>NW_007455990.1:0-360 GCF_000475195.1 Diaphorina citri | reverse complement strand
GCGTGGCTGGCCCTACCGTCCCGACCTCTTGTCGTGAGTTTCATCCGATTTTTTTCCGAATGTCCTTGTAAGTAATGTACCTACAATGAGAGTGTTCCCACTAGTCACGACACGATTTTTTTTTTCCTAAATAACAACAAGTGGGAACAGGCCTTCATTCGCTTTTAAGGATAATGGACTTGTGTTACGGATGGCAGTAATGTTTTAAACCGATTTCCGACTGCTAAAAGTCTCCCGTTTCAATTCCTGACTGCATGTATGCATTCGTTTGCATTACGAAGTTACTGTTTGCCTTTCATTTCACCACCAGGATTATATTAACATCCTGCTTAGAGAAATAAGCACAACAATAAGCACAAC
>NW_007455989.1:0-360 GCF_000475195.1 Diaphorina citri | reverse complement strand
GGTTCGTTTAAGAATCTTCTGACGATTGAGCAGGTGTTGATAATGACACTTTTTTGCATTTGGATGTACATATTTTTGTTCAGATTTAGTATTTTCAGGCTTTCGTGGAGTGTCTTTGGTATGACTCCGGTTGCTGATATGATTATGGGGAGTATTTGTACTGTATTTTGGTGCCATATTTGTTTAATCTCTTCGGCTAGTGGTATGTATTTTTGTATCTTTTCTGTGTGTTTCTTTTCTATGTTGCTTGTGTTTGGGATTGCCACATCAATCAGGTATGTCTTCTTCAGTTTTTTGATGGTCAGGACTATATCGGGTCTGTTGTTTGGTCTCGTTCTATCGGTTATGATGCTTCTGTTG
>NW_007455988.1:0-360 GCF_000475195.1 Diaphorina citri | reverse complement strand
GGGAAGAATGTAATGTAAATCTATTTATCTTTGTGCTACGCCAGGACGTGTGAGAAATTCTATAGGATGAACAAAATCAAGTCAAAATAAATTGAAATTTGCATACACACAGCCTAAGTTAAGAAAAAAAGAGTAGGCTGTAAGTATTTTCCAAGTACATTTTCTACTTTTTTCTCATTTTCATTTTCTTCTTCTTTTTCTTCTTCTTCATCTTCTTCCTCCTCCTCCTCTTCTTCTTCCTCCACCTCCTCCTCCTCTTCTTCTTCATCTTCTTTTTCTTCTTCCTCCTCCTCCTCTTCTTTCTCTTCTTATACTCCTCTTTTTCTCCCTCCTTTTTCCTATGTCTTCGTATCCTTCTCC
>NW_007455987.1:0-360 GCF_000475195.1 Diaphorina citri | reverse complement strand
GAAAAGTCAGGTCTAGGTAGAAAAAGCTACAAAAAGCTGAAGTTTCAATATGTACTTCACCGAACATTTTGTTAACATACACTGCATATATAAAATTTAATATAATATATGTACATAATATATAAAATGTTATGCAAGTTATATGTATTCGTACTTAACTATGTATATGCAGGTACATGGTACATTAGTAAATTTTGCAGTCATTAAAATATTGAATAGGGGGGATTTAGCTAAAAATAGCCCTCTTATATAAACTCCGACCAAATGAACCCAAATAATCCAGTAGGCACCTATCAGCATTAGCTATAACAAACCAGATATGTAGTACCTTACATGACAACATTAACATAATGTACATCT
>NW_007455986.1:0-360 GCF_000475195.1 Diaphorina citri | reverse complement strand
CCCCGAGCGGGAATCGAACCCGCGGCCTAGCGCTTACAAGGCAGACGCACTACCAACTAAGCTAACTAGGCTGGCTTTAGCTTTTTGATAAATCCAAATCCAGTCCGCGGACTGAGCTATTTACTGCTGAATTTCGGGGTTTGAGCAGTTTGCATTTTCCACAACGTGGAGTGAGTGGTTTTTTCGCTCATTGAGCAAATTCGGGGATTGAGCCTAACATACACAATACTGAAATACTGTCAATTGAATGACGAGAGAGAGAGAGTGAAGTAGAAAGAGATAAGATGAGGAAAAAACTGATAGTTTAATTTATGAAGTGTGAGAGAGATAAAATATAGAAAGCGTAGAGGGAGGAAGCGA
>NW_007455985.1:0-360 GCF_000475195.1 Diaphorina citri | reverse complement strand
ATACATATGAGATATCAGTTTATGAGTAGGTATGTACGTGTATGAGCTATATTAGTAGCTTCTTTACACAGCACCTACTTCTTTTAAAGAGGACAACACCCCGAAGTTAACAGGATAGGTAACAGTTAAATCTGATAGATAGATCTAGGTCAACAGATATTGCCTACCCATTTACAATTTACATGCCTACTTCAGACTTCGGGGAGTGAAACTAAGGGTGTTTCATTGAATGGGAATGCAAAGGACTCGGAATTTTCACTGAATCTTGAGATGTTTTTACTGCAGGACAGTTCTTCGTCAGTACATTCATAATGGAACAACTTGTTCTAAGCTGACAGTCTAAATAAAGCACTACTTATA
>NW_007455984.1:0-360 GCF_000475195.1 Diaphorina citri | reverse complement strand
TTAATACAAAACAAACAAATCAATTAGGATGAATTTCAAATCACCTCGATAAGTTCAAAATATGCACGTAGGGACATACATAACGCAATTCTGTCAGGGGTCTCAATACACAGGAAAATGCACTCATAGGAGAAAGCCAGCCGTTCGTATAACGAACCTTATCAAGTCAGGATAAAATCCGGCCTGGGCGGAATTCGAACCTATAGTGTTTAAAAGCCAGACGGGCTACCTTTCAAGCCAACCAGGCTGGCAATTTTACTTTGCTTCCCAGTTAGTTTTACTGTTTGACCATCAATGGAGCAGTTGCAAATGGGTAAAAATTATTAATAAATGGTCGATTCCTATGTAAAAAGTTGGGAA
>NW_007455983.1:0-360 GCF_000475195.1 Diaphorina citri | reverse complement strand
CTCGCTTGCCTATGTTAGGTCTGAAATAGAAAGTAAAGCAAAATGAACATGAAATAAAAGTAAAGCATAAATCTCCTTTATAATGTAACAAATAAATAAATTTTACCCTTCAACAAAAAGTAGTATTCGTTTCCCATACAAGCCAATAGTTAAAATGGACCTTCACAAAGTTACCTTCAATCGAGAAATAAAAGATTGAAACGTGTATTAATCTATTAATACTGGAAGTTAAACAGGTAGAACTGTAGAAAAGCCAATAGCACACGATTGCCCAGAGGGTCATTGACCCAGAAACTTCAGTGATCCATCAAAAATTAGACATTAAACTTCTATGACCAGCCTAGTTAGCTTAGTTGGTAG
>NW_007455982.1:0-360 GCF_000475195.1 Diaphorina citri | reverse complement strand
AAAGGCACTCAACAGAACTTTAAACTCTTTAAAATTGTTGTTTCAAATTGCCATGATTAAAAAGTGACCATTTGTTTCGCTCATTGAGAAAGTCGTAGTTGAAGTCAAAAATAAGGACCAACTATGTCGCTAAAGACCAGAATTTCGGAGATAGGGGATACCAACTGCAGATACGGTAGAACGGTAGATACTCAACATAAATAGTAGACACTTGAGAGCTGAATTTCTCGATTCATGGTGGATTTTAGATTTCACCAATGACTTAATGAGAGATTTCACTAGTGGGAGATTTTTTTAACCATCCAAAAAGAAGTTTTTAATGGTCCAAACAGCAGTTTCAAAAACTCCTCCTTTTCGGAT
>NW_007455981.1:0-360 GCF_000475195.1 Diaphorina citri | reverse complement strand
CATAGCGGGGGCACGAGAAGGATGAACCGAGGGAGACGCTTTCACGGTAGAAGACATGACAAGATCACTGATTGAACATTGTTTCTCTACGAATTTAAGTAGATCTTTGAATTTGGGAAACTCAGCACGTTCATACTTGTCTTCGAACAGTTTTTTGATACCAGGACCAAGTGCACGAAGACCAAGTTGAAGCAGAAGAAAATCACCGATGTCGATGATACCGAGGTTTTTCATAGCGTCCACATTCGTCTGGAAGATCTCGAGGAAGCTACGTAGACCAGTAACGTTGTCATTGTTTAGCTGCTTGAAGTTGAGAATGGTATTCAGGTAATGAGCAGCCAACGTTCTCTTGTTGTCGAA
>NW_007455980.1:0-360 GCF_000475195.1 Diaphorina citri | reverse complement strand
ATGTGTGTGTGTGTGTGTGTGTGTGTGTGTGTGTGTGTATATTGTATATATGTTTGGTGTATATTATAACTTTTGCTTGCTTCTATGTTTGTAGTATGAATGGATGTATGTATGTAACCCAGCCAGAGACTTACTCTGCCGGTGGCAAGTCCGGATAAATGGGGAGTCATTGCCACTACATCCTAAAACCCAAATTAAATTAGCTGGTGCATTTCATGTAGGATTGAGATTTTACATCTTTTAACGGCCGGTAAAACTGTATGTCCAGAAATTGAGATTTTCCATTTTTCAAAAGAGTTTTCCGGAGTTTTCCGGAAAACGGTTTGGGATAAAGACAAACGGTTTTCACAGGTTTGTTCT
>NW_007455979.1:0-360 GCF_000475195.1 Diaphorina citri | reverse complement strand
CAGCAAATAATTTTCCCTTCCCTCCACTCTTCCTGTCCTTTCGTGTCTCCTTTATCTTTTCAGTGTTCCCTGCGTCTTTTCCTTTATCTTGTTCTTGTTCCTTTAGATTTTCGTCTTCTACCTTTCCTCTTTCCTTCTTGCCTTTATCTTCTTGCTTCTTGTTGTTCCCTACCTCTTTATTTTCATCATCTTTTCCTATTCTCTACACCTATGATTTTCTTTTCCTCACTTTCTTTCCTTCGTTATTCTTCAATTTATTTGTCGGTGTTTCCTACTTCTTGCTTTTCCTCATCCTCACTACACTTTGCTAATCTCCTCTTCTCCTTCTTATCGTTTTTCAAATATTCTCTCCTAATCTTC
>NW_007455978.1:0-360 GCF_000475195.1 Diaphorina citri | reverse complement strand
TCTAGGTTTCGTAATCCAGGATCATTGGTTCAACAGCAAGGTAATTGATATAGGAGTGATGGAAAATTATTTAGATAAAAGATAATATTTTCTTTAGAAGAGCTTAGGTACAAGGGAGGTCCCACATTGTTTTTTTTTATATATATATGTATATCAGTACTTTTTTGTGGAGGCCAACTCTTGACGTTAATTTTTTAACACGAAGTGTTTTTTTTTAGGGGTAGATAAGTATCTCCAGAACCCAGAAATGCCCCGTTTTTACCTATTTTCCCAGAGTTGCGGCTTTTACATTTCCATAATGCTCAATGCTCATCTTCTCTCAAATCTTCAGAGGGATTTAGAATCTGTCCCTACAACACA
>NW_007455977.1:0-360 GCF_000475195.1 Diaphorina citri | reverse complement strand
GAGGGCCTCTGAGTGAAATTTTGCTATTTTCCGATGAAAACATTCCGAAAATTGAAGAGAATATACTTTAGCAGTCAATGTGTTGAAACTGAAATCCATATCTCTTTGCTTGAATCTAAAAAAAGTCACATAAAATGTCTGTCAAAATGAGCAACGAGATACACAAAGGGAAACTGAATGTCTCTCTGATGGAAATTAAATAGTTGATAATACCTACCTATCTATCATTAATTTTATCATGTTAGATATTTTGTTCAACCTTGTCATTGTATTGTACGTATACATACTTACCCTTGTTTATTGAAGAAAATCCTTGTATTATTAATATTTATTGTAGTTAAGTAGAACAAAGAGAGAAAT
>NW_007455976.1:0-360 GCF_000475195.1 Diaphorina citri | reverse complement strand
TTTTGGTGGCAAAATCCGCCTTTCATTTCTTTCAGGAGGTATAGTCTGCTTTTCTCTTTCTTGATCATGAAGGAAAGAATTTGTAACTTGGTCTCTGATACCCTCAAATTGCAAAGGGGCTCTTTGCTTCACCACAAATAATGCAACATTCAGATTTAACCATTTCTTTCAAATCATTTATATAGTTTTTCGTAAGTTTAAAATATTTATTGTTTTTCATATTAAATAAATAATAAATACAGGGGTAGGGCCTTAATAAATTATTTTTATGAGTTTTGTCTATATATGTAGAATTATATATTTGCTATTTTCATGGCCATTTCCTCATTCAAAAAATACAAGACCTTGAGTGGTGTACAA
>NW_007455975.1:0-360 GCF_000475195.1 Diaphorina citri | reverse complement strand
TGAACTTTTTCATTAGAACGGCAATTAAAATTTGAATTCGACCTTTTAAAGTTACTTTTTCGGAGTTTTGACCTCATATTTGGATTTTTCACAACTTTTTACGTAGGAATCGAATTAATAACATTTTATTTTCCCAATTGCAACTCCTCCATTAGAATTTCATTTTATAATATATTATGTAGATATTTTTATGTACTTAAGGGATATAGCATTTTGGGGATCTGGAAGGATTGTGATACTTAAGTACTAAGTAGGCATGAGAATAATTTTTATTGTAATACAAATGTAATAAATGGTTTCTTTACTAGGTATAGGTACTTGCTACACTTTTATCTGTCCGTATTTGAAAATGAGATTTGT
>NW_007455974.1:0-360 GCF_000475195.1 Diaphorina citri | reverse complement strand
TCAGACTATAGTGCTGTAATAATAAATATGAAATCTCCGAGCAAGAACAAGCTTACAAAAGGATTATTTATTGAAAGAATACCTCTAGGTATTTTCTAATTGCAGTCGCTTGAATCTAGGTAGGTACTTCAGCACCAAGAATTAATCTCGTGACATACCAAAGGACAAGAGCTAAAGAGAAGGGAACATGAACATAAACAAGCTTACAAAAGGATTATTTATTGAAAGAATACCTCTAGGTATTTTCTAATTGCAGTCGCTTGAATCTAGGTAGGTACTTCTTTGGCTGATCAAGGACGTGCGGACATGGAGTACAAGGAAACATGGAGAGGTGAACCACTGGCTGACACAAATGTTGAG
>NW_007455973.1:0-360 GCF_000475195.1 Diaphorina citri | reverse complement strand
TTGGGTTTTTATTTGGGACAGCATCCTGGACAAATTTGGGAACGTCTGTATTGAGCGATATCAGCGCGGTTATTGATAGATGGCTTAACCCTTGCCGTGCTCAGGATATTGCATTGATTAGGGACTCGGGAGATTTGAGGGGGATTTGATGTAACACAGGATGTCTCTAAAAGTCACGAGGACAATGAACACTAGAAACGGCAATGTCCGTCACTCGCGGTTAGACCATCTAACAGATCTGGGTCTGACTGCAGACCATTTGAGCGCATGTGGTGGAAAAATATTGAGTCTCTCAGACTGTCTGACAGACCTCGGTGAAGCTTTTCTTGCCACAGACGTTCCGGATCTGTTAGACCAGTG
>NW_007455972.1:0-360 GCF_000475195.1 Diaphorina citri | reverse complement strand
TTAAGAGAATGCCAGCAGCGTACAGCAGAATCGGTAGCATGACAAGTCCTAAGCAATCGAATCCACAGACAGGCGGTAAATCGTAGGAAAACGCCCCCATTGCGATGGAAAATGGTCCGAGCTGCCACGTATGGAAAATGGTTCCAACTATATCGTACGGAAAGTAGTCCAAACTATCTCGTATGGAAAATAGTCCAAACTGCCTCGTATGGAAAATGGTCCGAACTGCCACTTATGGAAAAAGGTCCCAAATACCTCGTATGGAAAGTGGTCCTAAACACTTCGTATGGAAAATGGTCCCAAATACCTCGTATGGAAAATGGTCCCAAATACCTCGTATGGAAAATGGTCCCAAATACC
>NW_007455971.1:0-360 GCF_000475195.1 Diaphorina citri | reverse complement strand
GTACATCGAGTATTGTAACCAATTTAAAAGGGAATTATTGGTTATAAAATAGGATTCTGGAAGAAATCACCACAAACACAATACCCGGGACCACAGTCTGAGTTTAAAGTTAGTTAAACGTTTAAACCCATTGGATTAAGGCTCATTAATTGATGATTGGTTGTCTTTAAACTTTGGATTGATATTTAGCCTAAAAAAACACACATCAATTCCATCCGTAAGGGGAATTGCCTTATGGATTGCCCTTTTCTGCTTAAGCACATTTATCCCTCAATAAACCTACTCCTTAGAGCCCAAAACTGTCTATGAGGAAAGTGTCTGGCGCCATCGTCAAAGAAAGAAATGGAATATGACGGTGAA
>NW_007455970.1:0-360 GCF_000475195.1 Diaphorina citri | reverse complement strand
GTAATATTCAAAAGTTAACTCTTTTAAAAATTTGATCTGTGTTAAGCATAGGTACTTAAAGACTTGGCACAAACGTGCCCTTCTGAATACACCTCGATAAATTTAATTATGTAGATATGTTGTAGTTACATGACTTGAACTCGAACCAAGAACATCCAGATTACCCCTTAGGTACACCACTGAGGTTGGCATAATTGACTTCGGACAAAAAATGAAAGTCCAATTCCCAGAACATTCCAATTTTCTATCCATTACTCTCAGTTCATTGGGGAAAAACAACTCCTGCCCTTTTCCAGCAATAGAAATCAAAATTCTCAGAACTTTTCCTCGAAAAATAATTCGCAGTAATGGTCCCCGCTG
>NW_007455969.1:0-360 GCF_000475195.1 Diaphorina citri | reverse complement strand
TACTAGCGCTGCTTCCCGCTTGAATTTATGATGTGGCTGAGAGAGCAAGTTATTTCCCGACTGCATGTGTTTAACGAGGCGTGAAGGAACATGTGTTCAAATCAACGATTTCCTTTTACAAATTGCAACGTTGTGGTGCACTAAGCTGCATGACAATTTGCTAATGTTGGCGCTGCTTCCCGCTTGAATTTATGATGTGGCTGAGAGAGCAAGTTATTTCCCGACTGCATGTGTTTAACGAGCCGTGAAGGAACATGTGTTCAAATCAACGCTTTCCTTTTGCAAATTGCAACGTTGTGGTGCACTAAGCTGCATGACAATTTGCTAATGTTGCTTACCTAATACTTACTCATTTCATGA
>NW_007455968.1:0-360 GCF_000475195.1 Diaphorina citri | reverse complement strand
ATTGTTCCCGGATAGATGGGCAGATAGAGATAGAGAAAGATAAAGTGAGGGAGAGAGAGAGAAATAGAGAGAGAAAGGGAGTGAGAGAGAGAGTAAATAGGTAGAAGAGAGAAAGAGAGAGAGAGAAAGGAAGGAACAAAGAGGGGGGAAAGGGAGGGAGAAGGAGGAACTCGGTTAGATAGGGGAAAAAGGAGAGAGAGGAAGAGAGAGAGAGAGATAGAGAGGAAAAGGGAGTGAGAAGGAGGAACTCGGTTAGATAGGGGGAAAAAGGAGAGAGAGAGAGAGGGAGAAAAAGGGAGAGGGAGAGAGAGAGAGAGTTCAATGGTGTGAATATAAAACGAAGTGATAAAATACACTCCT
>NW_007455967.1:0-360 GCF_000475195.1 Diaphorina citri | reverse complement strand
CGCGGCAAAAATCGCGTTGGTGGAAATCCACCTTAAGGTTCATTTTCGGAACGGCTGGCTCTCTCTATATTGTCAATAATAATTGGGGAACAATATTTGTGGCAAGCAGTTAAGTATGCTCAACACAATTAAAAAATCCTTTTGCACTCATAATAATAGCGCTTATTTAATACTACTCGTATAGGACTGAAAAGTCCCTTTACTTCAGTAGTAGGCTACTACTTTTATTGTGGCCAAATTCTCAAATTATAGTGAGGATAAAATTTCATACCCCGGCTGGGATTGAACCTACGCCCTCTTGTTTACTAGGCGAGCGTCTTGACCACTACACCACCACTATTGTGTTCTACATATGTTCTC
>NW_007455966.1:0-360 GCF_000475195.1 Diaphorina citri | reverse complement strand
ATTCAAATTTCACCACTTGAAAATGTTGCTTCCATGTAGTTCAATGGACAGCCTTTGAGGAAATTCAAATTTCATCACTTGAAAATGCTGCTTCACATCTAGTAGTTGAAAACCTGGAAATGCATTTCAATATTTTCTTCACCAAAAATGATTACTACCGCTCATAATATCTAGGTAACATGAGGATGACCTATCCAATATCTATTCCAACCCAATACCTATGTCATTAACACCCAGGCCGCCCTAGCTATACCTACAGATATGTACCTAATAGTAGAATAGAGTAACATTTAATGTACACGAATATAGTAACATTTAATTTGCTTCGGACATGGCGTGTTATATCGATGTAACGTATCT
>NW_007455965.1:0-360 GCF_000475195.1 Diaphorina citri | reverse complement strand
AGAATGAACATTAAAACAGGAAATGCAGGAGAGAAAAAGAAAGAGGGAAGTGAAGAAGAGGCAACGAAGGGAGGAGACAATGATGAAAAATGTGTTAGTTTAAACTGCGAAGAACAGAAATACACTCATCTAAACTGTAAGGTACTGCTTCCACCAGCCTAGATTTGAGAACCTCACGAAGGTGTTCCTGGTTTAACCCTTTGATAGATGTGGGTAAGAGATTGTACAGCCTCACACCGTCGTTCAGAAAAGAATGTCCGAGGTACTTGGGATGAGATTTCACAATATTGCTCTTGTTTCTTGTATCATGTCTATGGACATTTTCATATTTCTTTAGTTTACCAGATAACTTGTGGATAT
>NW_007455964.1:0-360 GCF_000475195.1 Diaphorina citri | reverse complement strand
CACAACACAAAGAGCGGAGAGTAAATAACGACAAAAAGTTCAGCAGACTTCAATTTAAACGGAACGGAAGTTTATTTCAATGATGATAAACAGTGACCAATTGATCAGTGGCAGGAGAATATGTGTCACTGGAGACAGTGTTTACTGAGGCAGAATTCAACAATCATGTTTATTTTACGATGTGTCACATTATTTATTCACACAAACATCAACGGCAAATATGTGAATATGTTTCAAGATGATAGAACTCGCATTGTCAAAAATGAAATACTGACAAAAAATTTGGACAGCACATTAGATGGTCAGGTCACTCATCTATTTCAGAAACGTAATTTGACCAATTGGCAAGGTTTTGTTATG
>NW_007455963.1:0-360 GCF_000475195.1 Diaphorina citri | reverse complement strand
CTCAATTTTTCCCCCCATTCTTATTGAATGACAGTGCATTTTTTTTTTTTTTTTTTACAATGATTTTCCCCTTTTAGGGGAAAAATAGACTTTTTCCCCCTGAGTGGAAAATGGATTTTTCTTCTTCTTCTTCTTCTTCTTCTTCTTCTTCTTCTTCTTCTTCTTCTTCTTCTTCTTCTTCTTCTTTTGGGACCACCTCTTGGACCACTTGAAACCCTCTCACGAACCACAGTTTGGGAATCCCTGCTCTAAATACCTACATACCTACCTGGAGGCTAGAGTTAGCGAGACAAACAGTACCTATTTACATTTTAGTACAGCGGTTCCCAAACTTTTTTTTTTCTCTCTCTACGCGGCCCC
>NW_007455962.1:0-360 GCF_000475195.1 Diaphorina citri | reverse complement strand
TCCTAAAGTAGGACACTGTTCGATTCATAATAATTGGGAGAGGACAGGAACTGAGAATCCTGATTAGTGTGACTCTTTAACCCTAATGAAATCCTTTGAAAATTTCACATTGCAAAAGGATAACAGATGTAAAGACAAAATCGATTGTCTGAACCGTTATAAAACGAAGAGAATAAAAGAGATTGGGAAATAGAATGAAATTGAACATGGAAAAAGGATTTGTACGAATAGATTTCTCTGCATGTCCTACATTGGAGACATGTGCCATAACAGTAAAGGTTAAAGGAAGAGCAAGCTGACACGGGACCTTTGTGAAACATATAGTGAAATTATTATTTATAAGCCAAGTTTGAACAAGAT
>NW_007455961.1:0-360 GCF_000475195.1 Diaphorina citri | reverse complement strand
CATTTTTCCATGTTCTCCCGCCAATAGAGGAAGCACCAAAAATGGGAAATTCATATCGATAGGTGATTTGTGCTTCAAATAGGTCTAACTAATGGTTCATCTTGAAATTTAGAGCCAAAAATGAAATTTAGACTTTTGGTCCTCCGGGGGTGAAAATGGATGTTTCGAAATTTCATTTTTTGGACTGAATTTCAATGTGAATCATTAGCGGGACCTGTTTGAAGCACAAATCACCAATCGATATGAATTTCCCATTTTTGGTGCTTCCCCTATTGGCGGGAGAACATGGAAAAACGAAAATTTGAATAGGCCATAACTCCGCCCCTGGTTGTCGAATCGATCTCAAATTTGTACCAAAGT
>NW_007455960.1:0-360 GCF_000475195.1 Diaphorina citri | reverse complement strand
CTAGACTTGCCATGTTCAGCTTAGCATGAAAAACTATTTGACCTAATCTTTCAAGTGTTTGGGCACACCTTTGAAATCAAATGTCAAAGCTGGGGAGACCGTAAGATAATTATTATGTGCCAGGCCATAATCAACACTTCGGACCAGACCCACTTGTGCTGTCAAGGCCAACGTATGTCTCATAATAAGCAGCTCATGACACCAGACTGTATCCAGATAGCTTTGAATTTGTTTAGCGTTTAGGAATGGTGTCATTATCCATTCAATTGGGACTGGGTATTACGTTTGTTATATGGGGAGTATATGACTCGAGACTTTTGTTCTCATTTCGAGTCGAGACACACAGAAAGCTTTTGTTCA
>NW_007455959.1:0-360 GCF_000475195.1 Diaphorina citri | reverse complement strand
AATAATAGTAATAATGACATAAAATAACCTGTGCTTGCACATCTCATGTCGAATACCTAACTACCTGTTCTTATAAAGGTCGGGAATGTTGGGATGTTTTAATATGTCTCAAGTATGAAACTATTAACCTCGCCTAGCGATTAACTCTGCCTTCTTCTCAAAGCGCGTCCAACTTTTTGCATTACGATAGTAAATTACAATATTTATACGAACCATGAGTGTACAGAGTGCATTAAACATTAAACCAATGTAATTAAGCCATTAAACCCATTAATCCGGCCTCTTAATCACGATTAGATTAACCGTGCAACCAGCTATGGAATGGACGGTATTGAACTGCGCCCATAAATGAATGTTTTT
>NW_007455958.1:0-360 GCF_000475195.1 Diaphorina citri | reverse complement strand
TATCACTACTTTATCGCCGCTTGCCCGGCCCTTCATCCCTCGACCTAACAATGTGAATGAAAACTCAAATCAGGATTGCCCAGCAGCCCTAAGTACCCTAACCATTATGCACCACAACATGCAAAGTCTTCCAAATAAAATTCCGTCTCTAGAGGTTTTCCTGGATAGTTTGAAAAATACCCATAAACTTAGCCCAGATATAATGTGTTTCACGGAGTCCTGGCTTAAGCCGGAAACCTGGCAAACAGTTAATGTGCCTGGGTACGCAAACGCGGCAAACTACTTTCGATCTGGGAGAAGAGGCGGGGCAGCAGCTATATTTGTAAAAGAAAACCTAGATTTTAGTCCCTTGAGTATTGA
>NW_007455957.1:0-360 GCF_000475195.1 Diaphorina citri | reverse complement strand
TTTCTTCTAGGATGTACCGTAATCCCGTAATGGTCGATCCCGTTTTTGGGATATGCTGCTACTATAGGGAAATCCTTATAAATTGTCCAATATATTGAAATAATATATTGAATTGTATGTTTTCAGGTATGCTGACTTGAAAAATATAGGGAAATCCTTAAAAATTGTCCAATATATTGAAATAATATATTGAATTGTATGTTTTCAGGTATGCTGACTTGAAAAAAGTGGTTATTTTGCCGGTTTAAGAAGCTATATTACAGATGGACAAGATGGCGGCCTTTTTTTTTTTTTTTTTTTTTTTTTTGTGCTTATTTATACTGCTCACATAGGACTGAAAAGTCCCTTTACTCCAGCAGT
>NW_007455956.1:0-360 GCF_000475195.1 Diaphorina citri | reverse complement strand
ATTGATACCTCGTATAAAAAAGAAAGATATGAGACCTTTTTACTTTTTGAAATCGATCGGACATAATATTAGGTATTATTCTTTTATTTATTTTTTTTTTTTACTTCCTCTGAAAATGTCATTTTGATATCTCGAATAACAAAAGAAGTTAATATGAAACTTTTTTGACCGCTGCTTCCACCGGTTTCTTTACGAGTAAACTTCAGATTCTTTCATTTTAAAACAAGGCTTTTATCTTTCGGTTGAGTTACAGTTCCCTCCTACAAACATCTTTTAAAAAAAAAAAAAATCTCTTTGTGTTGATTCGCCCTGTATGAGAAAGTTATACAGAGGATGAATTCAACCCTGTATATAGGATGC
>NW_007455955.1:0-360 GCF_000475195.1 Diaphorina citri | reverse complement strand
TCAGAAAATAAAAATGAAAATGAAATCCCCAAAGATAGTGGTAAAAGTAATAACTTTTTACCTAATAATATCATTGACTCAATCTTTGAAGCAATCAAACCAATAATTGCATCTGTTATTGAAAAATTAAAGCCTATGATACAAGACATAATCTTACAGTTGTTCAATGGATCTAAATAGATCTAATACTAACAAACTAACAATCCTAAATTGGAATTCAAATGGCATCAAAAGACAAAAGAATATTTTTACTCATTTTATAAATCACCATGATATAGATGTAGCATGCATATCAGAAACACACTTGGTAGAAAATGAAACATTTAGAATACCAAATTACCAAGTTTATAGGAAAGATCG
>NW_007455954.1:0-360 GCF_000475195.1 Diaphorina citri | reverse complement strand
AATGCAACATATTCTATCATCTAAAACAAAAGATAATATCAAGATATGACACAAGTGTAATAAGATGGCTGAAAAAGAAGATCCCAGAGTAGAGCAATACCACTACTGGTCGCTAGTAGCGACTCGCTACTCACTCGATTTAAGTAGCTACTCAACTGTCATCACGATGCTGAGTGCAAACCGCCTTCTAGCACACAGCTGAAATAACGACTCTGCCGGGATCGAACCAGAGATCTTCGACGTGCAAGCCTAGTATGATACCAACTCGGCCACGGAGATGATATCAATATGATTCATTTTGTAACTGATTCTTCCAATTCTTAATAATATACCATGGTAGAAAACCCGTTTTACTCAAAA
>NW_007455953.1:0-360 GCF_000475195.1 Diaphorina citri | reverse complement strand
GCGATATCCCCACTAAAAAGACGTATTAGAAAATTTTGTAAATAAATATAATAAACTCCTCACAAAATGGTAATCCGCATAAGGGAGAAAGAGGAGGAGATGAGAAAGAGAGGCAGAGATGGAAAGGGAGAACGAAAGAGAGAGAGAGAGTAGGAGGAAATAAGAAAGAGAGGGAGAGAGAGAAAGAGGGGAGAAAGGGAACACACTTAGAGGCAAGAAGAAGGAAAGAAGAGGCAAGAAGAAGGAATGAGGAAAATTAAAGAAAATTGAAAACGTTAAAGAAAATCCAAGAGGTAAGGTAAAGGCTAAAGGTACAGTTCATATCTTCAATTTTATATTCAGCTACATTTATATGATTGC
>NW_007455952.1:0-360 GCF_000475195.1 Diaphorina citri | reverse complement strand
ATTTCTAGTATTTACCAAAAATATTCCCCTTCATATTTTTTTCTCAGCTAAAATTGCAAAACAGGCTGTAAATGTACGTAAATCAAAGTATTTTCAAGGTAGTATTTTTGTATTTTAACAAAATAACTCATATCTTTATTTAATTTCTAGTATTTACCAAAAATATTCCCCTTCATATTTTTTTCTCAGCTAAAATTGCAAAACAGAACCAGTTCCCTTCTTCAATTTTAAAAATTACAAGAAAAATCTCACAATTATTTGTAAATAATTTTATGAAATAATTTATTATCTTCTTTTATTGCTTTGCATTCTATTGCCATCTGATTTTGAAATGACCAGTAGTGACCACTGCTAGAACCA
>NW_007455951.1:0-360 GCF_000475195.1 Diaphorina citri | reverse complement strand
AGCATGGTAGGTAAACATTGGATTTCAGGATTATTGAGATATTGGGAAAATCCTACAATGCTGCAGTGAGCACCAAAGCTGTTGTGACAAATAACACAAAGAAACTGCATTTACATTTTTACATTTACATTTACATAATAATATGTAAAAAGTTGTTTCATTATTGCGAAACCATTAGATTTAAAATGTAAAGTAGGTAAAACCGGGCGTCACGTCTAACTCTTGACTTGAGCACGCCTTCTGGCACGTTTGATGTCAATCCAGTTAGGAATAATAATAATAAGGAATAATAGTGCTTATTTATACTGCTCGCATAGGACTGAAAAGTCCCTTTACTCCAGCAGTAGGCTACTACTATTA
>NW_007455950.1:0-360 GCF_000475195.1 Diaphorina citri | reverse complement strand
ACAAAGGTATTCTTTAACCATGATCGAATAAACTACGGGCTAAAAAATTCCCGGAGGGACGGGCCCTGCTTGTTTATTTCCATTAATTACAATAATTAAATAGACCGGAACTTACTAGGAGTAGCACTATAATCATAGGCGGTTCTTGCCTAAATTTTTGGGGGGGCTTGATTTTGAAGGTACACCTTCAAAATTTCGATTTAGCTTTATGTAAAAAATCTGGTGTGAACATCACACGACTTTCCTTATCCTATTGAATGATGCTTATTTGAGTATTAGTTTACCCTAACTTTTACCATATCTCTAACCGTTTAGTCGGTATAGCTGAAAATCGCCAAAAAACGGTCGAAATCCGTCCAA
>NW_007455949.1:0-360 GCF_000475195.1 Diaphorina citri | reverse complement strand
TGAAGGTGTCCTGTCTAGCAGGCGAGAATAGACTCAAATTCACTCCTAATAGCTACTCTGCTCGGGCAGTCTTCAGTGTTTTTAAAATCATTAACAATTGTGATGGAACCGAAGTAGGTACTTGAAAACGTCATCTTCAATACCTACTGTAGGCGAGACGTGGATTCGAGACGTAGATAAAGGTACCTCTCTTGTAGATGATTCTCACTAGATTTAAAACAGTCGTCCACTACAATGTGTGTAAATATTTGCTAATAGAGCTATACTGGTATTAACTTAGTTATCATGACTTTATGTTCATAATCTTCTTTATGTTCATAAATAAATAAAAATGGTTTATGTTAAAAAAAAAAAAAAAAA
>NW_007455948.1:0-360 GCF_000475195.1 Diaphorina citri | reverse complement strand
TATTGTACAATTACTCAAAAGTTTACTTTTTGTAACCAAGATGAACTTAACAGCTAACCGTGTAGGTACTTCCGAAGAAAATCATCTAGGTATTAGTTTTCCCAAGAGCAGATACATCAATATTTTAATTACCAGGTGTTGTAGCTAGATATCTAGGTAGATAAACATCTTTAAATACATAGATATTACTCGTATATCTAGCCATCTATGTTACCTACTGACACACCTACCTAACTACCTTCTACAGACTGATAAACTATCTGTAAAATCTGCATTCGCCTAATTAATTACCTTAAAAGTAGGTATGAGTAACATGAAATAAAAAGTAAAAAAAAAATAAAAAAAAATATCGTGATTCTA
>NW_007455947.1:0-360 GCF_000475195.1 Diaphorina citri | reverse complement strand
ATCTTTTTCCAACCCCCGCCGTCGGAGGGCTTTTGAATAGTAGGTACATGCTCATGCACAATGCACTAAATGCACATAGGTACACCCACAGTTAATTTTAAAGTGCTAGGGCAATGCAGTTACGAACATGGTCTTTTTTTGTCGTCAGTGAAAACAGCATGTGACAGAGAAAAAAAATGAGGCAAACAAATAAAAAAAAATTCCATTCCTTGGGCGCGAACCCAGTGTCAGCACACTCATGCAAAAACATCAGGATTTCAAGTTGCACGTCCATACCACAGGCGCCGATGGAAATTGACGTAAAAATAGTAATATATAATGTTCAATTTTTCTCTCTTTTTTTAAAAAGGTAAATTTTTG
>NW_007455946.1:0-360 GCF_000475195.1 Diaphorina citri | reverse complement strand
AACTTAGCTATCATCTTGGCACGGATGGGCACTGACTCCTTTGTGTTGATGATCTCTGAAGCTACCTGTAAGTAATAGAATTGTTGGTTGAATAGGAGCTTAACTATGTGTGGTTCAGTGAACTAGAGAGATCACTTGGAATAAAAGGCCCTTATAGCTCTTACAGGGTAGATGAGTGAAGTGTAAAATCCACTGAGAAAAGGGACAGCAATGGTACAAAACTTTGGGGAGTTTATGTGTGCTAAATAGTCAAGTTACATATCTGGAACTTTGGGACTTGGATCTTACTTTTTCTCCCGAAGATATAAAATGTTTAAAAAAGAATGATAATTACCAGCTGAGCAAGTCTGTGTGAGAAGA
>NW_007455945.1:0-360 GCF_000475195.1 Diaphorina citri | reverse complement strand
CAAGATATATTGGTATACTAAATTAGTAGATATTATTTAATGTCATTTTTAGAGCTACCAGTTCTAGATGCATGCATGCATGGGTACCTACTTTTCATCAGTAGGTATAAATAAGTAAATAAAAAAAAGTCAAAATGAAAACCATTGAGATTAAGACGTGATTTTTTTTCTTTCTTCTAAATAGTAATCAATAAATTGGTTCACACTAAACTGATGGATTCAATGAAAGAGTACAGTTTGTGTTGCCATTTATATCAAGTCTTTGTAATTTTCTAGTAATACATAAATCTATGAAAAGCACACAAACTTCCTATTACCTCAAGGAATAATATTCTAATTTTATCGGTCTAATTTCTCGAC
>NW_007455944.1:0-360 GCF_000475195.1 Diaphorina citri | reverse complement strand
TCAACTATCGATAGCGTTCGATAGTCAAAACTATCGATAGTTATCGATAGTGCTATCGATAGTTCTCCTCCTCTATGCGCTGGATGTAAGCGTGAATTGTAAGTGTGTGCTTTTTACGTCTACATCCAGTTGGAGGACATCCTGGAACCAGTGCACTTTCACGCTTAAATCCAACTATGTAGTAAGTGGATCTAGGCTTACAGACTGGATGTCATCCAACTTACACAGGTGAATTTGTAAGCTTGATTCGAGCCTTACATCCAATCGTGTGTGCTGACTGGTTTTTGTATTACTGTCATAAAATTTAAAAATTCGACTTGAGAGGTAGGTAACTGTGCTATTTCAGGAGTAAAATGGAGT
>NW_007455943.1:0-360 GCF_000475195.1 Diaphorina citri | reverse complement strand
ATGGGTGGATGGATGGGTTGTTCAAGACCAACTTCAGGACACTGTGAGTCTTCATAGCAAGGAGACTATTTATGGCTAACTAACGTGCAAGATGGAAGATAAAGATAAACAACATTAGGAAAATGGTTCAGATTTTTACTCTTTTCAACACTTTTACATTTAATTTGAGATCTCTTTTTTATGTATGGGCAGTATGGGTCACATCTTGTAAGTAACTTTTGAACCACTTACTCTGGGCCGACCTATTGTTGTGGACATTGGGTCGAGCTCTACATCTGTCTTAATTTGGACCCACAACGTTGTTAATGCTCCACCGAACAAAACTTCCGTTATAAAAAGAGTTTTACTTTTTGTTGCTCC
>NW_007455942.1:0-360 GCF_000475195.1 Diaphorina citri | reverse complement strand
AAGCTCTTTTGAGAAATATGTTGTTTTCTGTTCTCCCTCCCTCGAGCTTAACTACGAACGAGATTTACGGAAACTAAATGCGAGACCCTAGAAATCCTGGAATGCAATCTCATGACTTTGACAGTTTTTCTGAAATCTGCAGACTGTTTAGGGCGGGCTTTTCTCGGAATTTTTTCTCTATTAAGTATAATTAGGTACCTATGTAGTTTCTCCTAAAATATTTTCCCCATCCTAGGCTCTCAAAAGTCAGTAGAAGAGTGAGCATTGTGCAAAATTCTTCGTCCAATCAAACTCGTAAGGAAAAATTACGTGAGATAAAATATTCCCAACAACTTCAACATTGTCTGTTATTCCGAGGAA
>NW_007455941.1:0-360 GCF_000475195.1 Diaphorina citri | reverse complement strand
CCATGTACATAGAGGGAAACGATAAATGGCCACCTTCCCGTGGTGTTTCCTGAGTAACGCCGAGAGCCATTTAAAAAATTTGGACCGATTGCAATACTTTCATTACTAGTATAGCTCCGCTATACTGTAGTAATAGAAAGTAAAAAGCCATATTATTCTTGTTATATTTCAATGAGATCATTGTATGCAATCTATCGATACATATATTATGTATTTCGATCGTTCGTGCGGTGAATGAAAGACACCCCGCGAAGCAAACCTACACCCTGCGAAGCGAACCTACACTCCGCGAAGCAAACCTACACCCCGCGAAGCAAACCTACACTCCGCGAAGCGAACCTGCACCCCGCGAAGCCTACA
>NW_007455940.1:0-360 GCF_000475195.1 Diaphorina citri | reverse complement strand
TTAATATTTGAGATGTTTTCATCCTAGATGAAACCGGTTGTGTTCAATGTCATTTATACTTGGATTAGCATTGGGTCTCGTCTGGGTGAATAGCTGCTGCCATCGTTGGATGATGTTCCCCGAAGTCATATCCATCTGCCAGCAGCCAGCACCCTTCAACATTCCAAGAACAGCTTTTTTCCCAGGAATGCAGAATTTTAGAGGGTTGAAGAGCTTCCGAGATTTAAAACATTTGAACTGCCAGGTCAGCTTAAGACCAGTGCAGTGGTATAACAGAAGATCTTCTGGCTTGTCAATTCGAGAACTTGGTTTGACAAGAGCTTTGCAAAACTTTTCCGGATCTCCACCAGCAAGATACGC
>NW_007455939.1:0-360 GCF_000475195.1 Diaphorina citri | reverse complement strand
TCTTAGTATTCGGTTCTGAGGTGTGTATAAATTTTCACCATTTTTCCGTTTCTGCAGGACTTCTTTTTAAATCTGGTAAGACCTTTTGGTATCATCATTTGCTTCTATTGTTTCTCGTGGTTTCTCTTCAATTAATGCTTGCTCAAAGGTCTCTTCCCTTTGTTTTAGCGTTTTGGGGAACAGACCCACTTGACCATATATCGTGTTGTCTCTCTGTTTTCTAAAGTGGACTATTGAATTAGATTTCTCGTTCTTGTCTCTCTCTTCAAAGGGAAAATTTTTACCAATGACATTAGTCAAAAACGTTTCCCTATTGAATCCCTTGTTGCTATGAACATACAAAGTTCTCAACAACACCTA
>NW_007455938.1:0-360 GCF_000475195.1 Diaphorina citri | reverse complement strand
TGAGGTGAAGAAGGAATGATAGGAAAGAAAGGAAATGTGGACGAGAAGAGAAAAGAGGGGAAGAATAAGACAAGGGAAGTACTTAGATTGAACGATATTGTTCCACCACAAGTCGCATGAACTTGCTTGAAGGAATAAATCTTTCATTGTTAGTCAGTAAGGGATTAATATCTGTCGCTTCCTACATCTTCTTCTTTCGTTCTTATTTCTCTTTGGTTTGTTCTTCCGCTTTCCTTTTGCTTCTGGAAATCCTTTCCCTTACGTATTTCTTGGAATATTCTCTTCTCTGTCTTTTGATCCTGTTTTCTAAACTTATGATGTATTTTCATGCATTTAGTTGTTTTAAGGTACTCCGACTTC
>NW_007455937.1:0-360 GCF_000475195.1 Diaphorina citri | reverse complement strand
GAAGCACTTGAGAAACAATTCCACACAATACAAACATGTAGATGGAGTCATACAGGGTGTTGTAAAAAAAATAATATTTGAAATGCAAAATAACAATCGGGCTCAAAATTTTTAAAACAAATTACCTACATCAAGGATCAAAAGTTGAAATGAAATGATTTTCATATTACTCTGTAAACTCTGTATGAATGAGTTGATTATTCTTATGTAGGTTCTAATTCTTAAGTAAGGCCAATTTTGTAAAAACATATTATCATATACACCTACCTACCACCGACAGTCTCCCAGACCACTTTTTAGCAGCAACTGATGAACTCATTATAGCCTACATACACACACTAGTGAAAGTAAGGGTTTTCC
>NW_007455936.1:0-360 GCF_000475195.1 Diaphorina citri | reverse complement strand
ATAATAATAATAATAATAATAATAATAATGAGCACATGTTCCTGATACATTCAAAGGTTCTCTCCAATCTAACCTTTCACTACCAGATATCATCATGGGTCAGTATTGGACATTATGTAGTTTGTTATTATCTTTGTATTTGGATTGCACTCTCTATACATTTTGGCCTTCGGATAAACCAACCAGGTACTACCAAAGCAAGTGCCATCACCATCGAAATCAAGGATTTGTACCTAATACCTATTAGGATTATACAATATCCAATATACTATTATTATACAATATATTATGATATTTATGATGCTCACTCATTTGAAATGATAGGTACTCGGTGAAATGAGGTGGATACAACGGATTTGA
>NW_007455934.1:0-360 GCF_000475195.1 Diaphorina citri | reverse complement strand
AGGTATCTCTAAACCTATTTATATGTACATACCGAGGTGGTTAGGACCTGGATATAAAGTACAAAAAAAAAAAATATTCTGAGATAAATATATATCTATCCAGATCCTTGCCTTTGCCTTGGAAAAAAGTACTAGAAAAAGAGACCTAATACTAATACCTACCTTCTCTTTATGATCTTCTATGTTTAAAGTTCCTCCATGGTAGATAGGTAGCTGACTAAGGGACCTTAAACAGAGAGTAGACCAGCATAGTCTGGCTGGGGGACTTTAAACAGGGAGCATTACCAGCCGGAAATTCCCCTTGCTAAGGAATTAGCAAAGGTTGAGTGCGAAGGGCATCCACTCAGAAAATTTTGTAGC
>NW_007455933.1:0-360 GCF_000475195.1 Diaphorina citri | reverse complement strand
TGACCACACAAAGGAACAAGGGCACACAATTTATGATCTCTTCGGACTCGTAAATTAATTTCCATTGGGAGATTTTCACATTGGGTGCGACCGTGTGCGGGTTGTAATGTCTCGGTCATTTGGTCTCAGATAAAACTTGGTATAAGTGATAAAACGTCTAAGAGGGGTGTATAGGGAGAGAAGAGTGGATAAGACCTCATTTTTTCCACGGTTTGAAAGTTGGTTTTTGCAACCAAAGTTAGCGTCCCCTTAAAGAATTCAGTGAACGGAACTCTAATTTTGGTTGCAAAAACTCGCTAAACTCAAATAGATTACCAAAGCCTCTCAGATACATAGATCTCACACAAGATAAAAGGCCAC
>NW_007455932.1:0-360 GCF_000475195.1 Diaphorina citri | reverse complement strand
GTGTGTGTCTGTCTGTGTGTGTGTCTGTCTGTCTGTCTGTCTGTCTGTCTGTCTGTCTGTCTGTAAACAAAATATCTCGAGAACGGAAAGAAGTCCGTGTGTGTGTCTGTCTGTGTGTGTGTCTGTCTGTCTGTCTGTCTGTGTGTCTGTCTGTCTGTAAACAAAATATCTCGAGAACGGAAAGACCTAGAGACTTGAAATTTGGTATGCATTTGTCAAATGTGACAAGGATGCGACACGAAACTTTTGGTTAAGGTCGGTGCAACGCTTGGCGGTATTTTTCCGCTTTTTGGCGGTTTTTGGCGTAATTTATTATTATCTCGGGAACGGTATGAGCTAGAGACTTGAAATTTGGTATGT
>NW_007455931.1:0-360 GCF_000475195.1 Diaphorina citri | reverse complement strand
AAAAAAAAAAAAAAAAAAATGACTAAGTCACAGTGGAACACTTATGTTAAGTAACTTTGAGCGAGATAATATTGAGCCTTCCTAGTAATTTTCGCAACCAACGCCAAAGAGAGAGAGAGAAAATTCACAGGTCGCACTTCCGTCGCAGTGGAACACTTCTCTGTTAAACAACATGGAGCTTGGTAATGTTGGGGCCTCTTGGAAGAAAGAAATGTAAACCCGATTTCCCACTTGAGTGAAAAAGATTAAAGAATAAGGAGGAGGAGGAGGAGGAGGAGGAGGAGAAGAAGAAGAAGAATTGAATTGAATTGAATTGAATAAGCAATGTATTTATAAACAATAATAAGTACAAAAGTTAGA
>NW_007455930.1:0-361 GCF_000475195.1 Diaphorina citri | reverse complement strand
ATGTCAAAATGGCAACATCGCGTTCCAATATAAGTTACAAAAAACAGATTGTATACTCGTCTCAACCAAAGATTGCAAATTTTTTTCCACCAATCGAACTGAAGTCTCGTATAACTATTTCGTGAAATATCTATAGGTACCATCCAATAATTCTTGTTGGTAATAAATTAGTGTTAAAAAACTACCGCCTTTGGCTGAAGAAGTGTATATAGAAATAGAATTAATAATGATAAAAAAATCTCTACCTAAATAAAGGGGGTGGGAAAAGAAGGAAAAAAAAATCCTTGTACTACTTACAAGGCACTCTGTCTGCTCGTATTGTAATATTGAGTTAAACCCATTGGATTAAACAATATGACAT
>NW_007455929.1:0-361 GCF_000475195.1 Diaphorina citri | reverse complement strand
TGTGGCTGACGCGATTCAGGTGTCGAGCCCCGCCAATGGAAAGCTGAAGGAAAGCATAGCGGGACCGCCCGTGTATTACCCGCCTGGTGTGGAGCTGTTCCCTAAGCAAAAGGAAGAGATGCAGGTGTCGAGCATGGAGAAGGTGAATAATTAGAGGATTTTTTTTCCACTTTGTTTGTTTCTTTCAGCATAACTTTGGAAATTGAATTGAAATGGATTGTTTTTTTTTTAAGAAGTTTGACAGAGGGAACTGTAACTGTTAAGGTCTTATCATCTCGAAATAGAAGAGAGAAGGAAGACAGAATAGGAGTAAACCAGCCGTTCCGAGAAGAACTTTGTCTCTTTATGATAAAATCCGCCC
>NW_007455928.1:0-361 GCF_000475195.1 Diaphorina citri | reverse complement strand
CCCGCTCGGAGCGAATTTTATCCTAAATAGATAAAATAACGTTCGTTCTCGGAGCGGCTAGCTTTCTCCTACCCTGTCCTTATCTCTTGTACTGTAACGATAAGACCTTCGTTATCATTATCACTTGTTACAGTTCCCTCTATCAAATCACTTTAAAAAATAATAGTAATAAAAATTCATCTACCTAGGTAGGTATACGTTTTTGCACCTATCCTAGAGCTAAAAAGTTTTATCAGAAAATTTCCGCCTGGCCAAGATTCGAACCAAATATGCTGTACATTTTAGTAAAATATTAACTTCATTATTAGATATTATCTCCTATATTTATTACTATTATTATTACTACTATTATTAGGAAACT
>NW_007455927.1:0-361 GCF_000475195.1 Diaphorina citri | reverse complement strand
ACCGAAGCGAATACAATAGTCCGTCCACTATACCTTTTATTATTAGTAATAATAAAGGAAGGACGGACTAAAAAGTACCGCAAAGTTTGCAAGACCCACGGAAACAGCAATCCGAAAGATAAACTTGAACAATCAAATGCACAGAGCACAAAATTAGCCTTATTAATCCATCACTCGATAGCGGTAGCTTCTCAACAATCAATAGGAAGACCAAAACGAACTCCCTCGACCTAGTGGTGATAACAACTCAATCAACATTCAACCAATGCTAAAACAATTACATAGTGCAATTAGCAATGTTCAAACCCAACATCAATTGAACAGAGATGCTATTAATTAACACATTATCACCGATCAACTT
>NW_007455926.1:0-361 GCF_000475195.1 Diaphorina citri | reverse complement strand
TTTTGGTTTAAACTTTCTCATCTTTAGTCGAACCCTTTATAAGCCACATGTGTAGTTAATATTATCCACTCTCTGGGTACCTTGGCATATAGGGGGAGTGCCCACTGATCGGGCAGTAACTATTAATACAAGTAGCATTGACATTCCTCCTCACAAATCATAGTCCGCTTTGTTGGTCCGAAATTGTATTTATAATTCATGAAAAAGTCGAAGCTTGCCATGATGGTGGTAGGTGATATCTTATTGTCAATTTCGAACTGTGGTGAGCTTGGAAGCTGTTGTCAGGGGCGGTTGAGTCTGTTCAAGAACTAGGGGTGCCTGAATTGTAAAATTAATTGTTGGTCCTTCATATCGCCAAAGT
>NW_007455925.1:0-361 GCF_000475195.1 Diaphorina citri | reverse complement strand
AAATAGGGGGAGCACAGTGATAAGAATAGACAAAGGTAGCCTCGAGTTTTGTCTACTCATGTTAGAAAAAAGCAGTTTTAATTGTGTTAAGCACGCTTAAATGCCTGTCACAAATGTCGATCCCCACAGCCATACGCCTCGATTTTCGTCCACTTATGTTAGAAAAAAGTAGTTTTAATTGTGTTAAGCACGCTTAAATGCCTGTCACAAATGTCGTTCCCCACTTAATACACCTCGATACATTCTATGACTTGACTTGGACTGGAACCACCAACCTCCAGATCCGAATACCGTCGCGTTAACCAATATACACTACTGAGGTTGTTTACTAGCTAGAAACAAAGACGAGGGAAGTTTGATA
>NW_007455924.1:0-361 GCF_000475195.1 Diaphorina citri | reverse complement strand
CTCAAACAAAACCAGGTATGTTAAGGTGGTCTCTTCCTGATCCCTTGTTTGTCACAAAAGATCTAACCAGGTCGCAGTGACCAAGGGCGTTTATTAAAGCTGATGGCCCTACCTTTACCAATACCGATCCCTTGTGTGGAAGCCATTTTAGTTTAGGACTATTGCACTGAAAGAAACCATATTGTATGAGATAAAGTTCGTTTCATAGAGGTTTAGCACCACTGTATAACAAGTGCTAACAGTGACAGAATGTTTACCCACCATTCGGTGAAAAACTATCCATCTCGTTTCGACGTTTCTGCGCAGTTCTTTCTGCTCCTCCTCTAGCGCGCTTGCATAGTGGCGCTACCTAACGGACGAA
>NW_007455923.1:0-361 GCF_000475195.1 Diaphorina citri | reverse complement strand
AGATCCTATGAACAAGAAAGTTGTTTACCCTAATTATTGCAAGGTGGACTTCCTCTATTTCTATTAAACTGATTTTAACTGAAAAAAGCCCCAAAATGAAGAAGATGAAAAAAAAAATAGATGAAAAAAAAAATAGATGAAAAAAAAAAGAACGTTTAGAGGGATTTGAACCCGAGCACTCCTAATACCTATGAAAAATGAAGAAAAAAAAAAAAAAAAAAATAGATGAAAAAAAAAGAACGTTTGGAGGGATTTGAACCCGAGCACTCCTAATACCTATGGTTCTTGAGTCGAGCGCCTTGACACCTCGGCCACTCTTCCGGGTGAGAGGAGCGGGAGAAATAGCAGTATATTATCTTTT
>NW_007455922.1:0-361 GCF_000475195.1 Diaphorina citri | reverse complement strand
ACTTTGAAATTAGGTAGGTACATTTTGAATGGAACTCCCTCTGTCGCCCAGATTATCTCACATTTAGAACAAGTTCTACTTGATGAACGCTGAGAGTTCTGTTCTGAATTGTTACAGTTTGTAACTTTAGGATGAAAATAGCTATTAACCGTGACCATGGTCTTCTTGGCCAGAGTGAGATTTTCTCTTTTGTTCTCAAATTTAAATTTCAAAGTTTTAGATCAATCTGATTGGTTGATTTCAAAAATTTCTGTCAATATGATTGCTTAACCCAAGAGTTAAACAGTTCGAATCATATATTTTGCTTTTAATTGTAACTTCTCCCATCTTCCCTTCTTTGTGTTTGTGCCGAAATATGTAA
>NW_007455921.1:0-361 GCF_000475195.1 Diaphorina citri | reverse complement strand
GCACTAAAAACTGACCATCGAAAATTTGACCCGATTACATTACTTTCCTTCCTATAGGATAAGGAAAGTAAAAATAGGGGTTCTCATTTGAAATTCCAAAGTTGGTGCCAAGTTCGCGGTTTTCGCGAACTTATTCGCGAATTTCAATATTGCCAAAAGGTTCTTTGCAAAAATCAAAGAGACGGGTTTTTTTTTCTTTATTTTTCGAAAACTCCAACAGATTCGGAGCAATTTGAGTGGGTCATACATTGGTGGACACCCTGTATGGCGGCCGATTTTTGGCGGAAAATTTTCCATCTTAAAATACTTCCCATGTAATAAGGAATTGTTTGAAATGTACAAAAATTGATTTTTTTTTTTT
>NW_007455920.1:0-361 GCF_000475195.1 Diaphorina citri | reverse complement strand
TTTTTTTTTTTTTTTTTACATAAAAAGCATATAGCATGTATACCTACAATACCTACATAATATCGGTAGGTACTCTTCTCTTATGCAAATCAACAAAAGATTCTCCCTTGTTTTTCTTTGAGTAATTTTTGTTTTTCTAGGGTTGTAATAGAAAACGCCTTTGGACTTCTGAAAGGCAGATGGAAAAGACTTCAATACATTGATGTGAGCACGGTGGAAAGAGTATGTACAAGAATTACCACAGCTTTTGTGTTACATAACTATTGCTTGTTGGAAGGTGACATTTTAGAAGAAACTCATGAAGAAACCCCCATACACCACAATGTGCCCCCCACACTAAGTAAGCCCACTTTTACTTTAC
>NW_007455919.1:0-361 GCF_000475195.1 Diaphorina citri | reverse complement strand
AAATAAATTCGTGAGATGGCGCCACATTTTATATTCAATGATGGGAAAAGTTACCACTATATGGGCAATCTATCCCCCTACGACGGTACCTATTATTTATTCCTAATAGATTTTTCTTTTGTGTTCGCTGTAATTTTTACACTTTAATGATTTGATATCGCTTGTATCCAGCTTTGTTCAAATTTCTTCATTTTAACAGGTCAATTCGGGCCATATTAGCTCCAAAAAGCAGAACGAGCTGTACAAACATTTCATTTCTTTATGAATGAATGAAAAATGTGCTTTTTTTTTTTTTTTTTTTTTTTTTGGAAGACATAAGCTACAGCGGAAAACTGTGAAATCTAGTGTCGAGATGAGGGTC
>NW_007455918.1:0-361 GCF_000475195.1 Diaphorina citri | reverse complement strand
ATCTAAATCTATGTATCTGACTTTTTTTTCAACACCGTGTATCTAGCTGTAATAGCTATAACTGAGTTTTCAATCCAATGTTTACAAACTGAACAGGAAAAGCTAACAGAACGCTCCTCTAAATAACGTGCCAATTTTGTACGATAAAAACAACAAACTGGAAATTTTACACTCTCTTTTATTTGATTTACGTGTTGATCTTCTTTTTTATCCTTCCCCGTTCTCTTGTGACTTGTATTCTTCGTGTAAATCAGTAGGTCACCTGGCAGCTATAGGTACATATAGGTATATCCAACGTACCTCCCAGTTGTATTCGATTATGTCAGTCAGTCATATGAAATTTTCCTTTGGACTAGTTTGC
>NW_007455917.1:0-361 GCF_000475195.1 Diaphorina citri | reverse complement strand
GAACGTTATAGTAAATAAAACTCCCATGAAGTGACCTACTTAATTATGAGATCCTTAAGCCAACCAGTCCTTTGGACTAGCTACTAGCAACTAGCTACTTTGGTGACTTACATATCTAGAGGCATGTACTCTTACCTTAGGGGTATATTTAAGGTTAATTCAGGAGAGACGTATAAAAAAAGAACAACGAGGGAGATCAGAAAAAAAGGAGAAGGGAAGGAGGGAGAGAGCGAGAAAAAGGTAGAGAACGAGACTAAAAAGAATAGAAGGAAACGCAGGACTAAAAAGAAAAAAAAAAACGGAATAAAAGAGAAGAGGAAAACAGAAAAAGAAAAAAGAGGAAAAAGAGAGAAGGGAAAGC
>NW_007455916.1:0-361 GCF_000475195.1 Diaphorina citri | reverse complement strand
CGACTGATTTATACAAACATCTTGAAAATGGTTGTCGTATTGTATACCTACAACCAAATTCAAACTTAATGGACTACTTGGGTGTGACGTGAAGTTGAACACAAATAACTATAAATTTAGCTCTACTAAACCGCTTTAAAGGGGGGGAACAAACTTAAATTTCAGTGGCTTTTAAACCAATGTTTGTGTCCAAAGTTACGTCACACTTATACGTATTTTACACAGAGCGAAATTTACAGAGTTGAGGCATCTCCACTAATTTTCATTACATTCCACATTGCATACCTAAATAATTTCACGGCGTTCATACAAACCGTACGAAATATGTTGAAAAAATTAATGTACCTACCAAGTAAAAATA
>NW_007455915.1:0-361 GCF_000475195.1 Diaphorina citri | reverse complement strand
GGGAGTCAGAAAGATGTAGTTGAAAGTTTTCCCATAATATTGTAGGTAATTTCATTCACGATAACCACACTGCCCTCAAGTGATGTTATGTGACCTGATATTAGTACCGTAGATTCGTAGAAGCTCAACCCATCCTTTAGGACTGTTTGCCCCTACACCTAAGCCTCAGATTGGGTTTTTTGTGTATGAGTTTCTACCTTGAGAAATTCTGTTAAAAAGAGCCTTTTACTTCAGCTATACGCGTTGCCCAACCACTACCTTTTCTCCAAGAAGGACCACGAGGCCATCAGTCAGGCAGAATCCATCTCGCACACCGTTCGGCTACTCAACGACCCTCGAGTCATGTGGACCCAGCAGCAGT
>NW_007455914.1:0-361 GCF_000475195.1 Diaphorina citri | reverse complement strand
GTCATCGCCTACGGGAGCGTATGCTGTGACGTCAAAGTTCACCATTTACCGGTATTTTTAAAGATTTATCTCGGGATCTAGAAGTCGTAGAACAAAAAGGAAAATTCCATTATTCCTCATTTTTCTGCTCTTTGACTTGAAACTTCACCCACATAAGCGCAACTGTTCTCTAGACTACTCTAGAGGAAAGGAAAGAAATCAAGTTTGCACATCCACTAATATCCTCCGAAGTTCGAAATGCCTCTGGTCAATGTGGTAAAATGAATGCTTCCACCAATATCCCAATTAGGGTTGCCAGATCATTTTCAGCCCAAAACGGGACAAGCGACCTAAAACGTCAAAAAAAAAAAAAAAAAAAGGG
>NW_007455913.1:0-361 GCF_000475195.1 Diaphorina citri | reverse complement strand
TCAAATTGGTTTTCTAGAGGCATTTTACATTTTGCATTTCAAATTGGTTTTCAAAAGCATTTTGCACATCTCTGGGGATATTTTAAAATGAAGAAGCTTTGAACAACTAAAGGCAGATGGCCAAGGTCGAGAGAGTTGGAGAAGGACGTATTGATACCTGTCAGTAGACAGATTTACAACTATATAATACCACATCATTAATAATGTCCAACATTGAGCCAAAATAGACCAACGAAAGACCAAAAATTGACCCATATACCTACCCTACATATGACCAAAAACTTTTTTTTTTGGAAGCCGAAATTGGACTCATATGAGGCCGAAAATAGACCAACGCGCAACCTATAACCTATAACCAAAA
>NW_007455912.1:0-361 GCF_000475195.1 Diaphorina citri | reverse complement strand
GTAAAAGAACACTCAAATAAGCATCATTCAATAGGATAAGGAAAGTCGTGTGATGTTCACACCAGATTTTTTTAATTCTGATAGTAGAGTTTCTTTCGGGGATTGTGTGAGTTTTGTTACCAACTTTGTCGGCGAAAATGGATAATAAAAATGTAGATTTAATAAGCGTAAAGCTAACGTTAAGTTGCTCTTTTTTCCAGAAAGAAAAATACAAAGAAAGTGAAAAAAGAAAAATACAAAGTATGGGTGGAAAGATAACTATTTAATTATTTTTTTCTACTCATCCGTGAATACTAAAACAAGAAAGAATAATTAGAAACTAGAAAAGGCAATAAGGAAAGAGCTACCCTAGACTCCTAGA
>NW_007455911.1:0-361 GCF_000475195.1 Diaphorina citri | reverse complement strand
TATCCTAGTTTGAAGGTATACATGTAGTACAGGGTGACAAAAAAATACTGTACGCAGCATTTTTTCAGCTTTCATCATATATTAGGTACCTACAATCGATAACGTTAAAAATTCAACTGTACTTGTTCAGAAGTTACGTCAATGGAATGTTGCTATAAAAGGAGCTGTCACAAATGAACACAAATTAGGTTAAACACAAAAGACAAGTACAAAAATAATAGCAATAGCGTTCATGTTCAAAGTTTGTTCCTATAGGCCTATAGAATACAGAAGTTATAGCATACTGTATAGCAGGGGTGGCCAGACTTTTTTCGTTGCGGTTCCCTTCTTAACTTTCAAAAGTGTTCGAGGTTCCCCCCCC
>NW_007455910.1:0-361 GCF_000475195.1 Diaphorina citri | reverse complement strand
AATAGTCTGGCTTGGGGACAAGGAGTATACCAGCCTGAATTTCCCTTGCTAAATAAATAGCAAAGGTTGAGTGCGAGGAACATTCACTCGTAAAATTTGTAGCCAAAAGCAAACGGCAGCCCACAGCAATCACCCTAGTTAGGACTGATTGAGAAACTGACGAAAAACGCCGACCCCGTCTGAACACGGGAAAAGGCGAAGAAAAAGAAGATTCGGATATGGAAGGTTTCTGTAGCAAATACCGCCCTGTTTTACGCTTTCTAGTGCCCAACCAGAAGTGTATTTTCAAACTAAGTAGTCAAAGTTCTTATTTTAACTGATTACTTTCTGGTGTTCTCGTATTGAAGTATTGTGTCTCTTC
>NW_007455909.1:0-361 GCF_000475195.1 Diaphorina citri | reverse complement strand
TTTAATATCAATGTCCTCACACCGTGTATGGACAAACCTCTTTCCAAAAATTGCATAAATGTCATGTGTTTTATTTGATTGATATCTAATTGGTCAGCTGACTTTTGGGTATTTATTGAACTTTATTAATATAAGGATAGGAAACCCTAGCTACGTTTAGAAACGTCTTAAATTTGAGGGGTTTGACACTTAAATAACGCGGCAACGTTTAAAATTGCACCAACGTTCAAAATACCGTATAAAGGCTTTGTAAACGTTGTTTATGCTATTTGCGGAGGGGAAGAATTGGTACAAAAATGTTAAAAACTTCAGGGAGGGGGTAATGAACACAGGGTAAACCCAAAATAGCAGGCAGGATGAG
>NW_007455908.1:0-361 GCF_000475195.1 Diaphorina citri | reverse complement strand
GTTATGAAAAACAATAGTGGGAGTGTTTAGAATACACATGATAGCATTGGAGTGGTTAAACAAAAGAGTTCAAGTGTGAGGGACTACGTAAATAAATACAAAGCTATTTTCTTGCTGGAACTAAAACTAGCATTAGTGTTGTTAACTGTGATCAAAATGATCAAATGCTGACTTTTTGAAGGCCTTGGAAAGACTGGTTAGCTTGGTTGGAAGCACATATGCCTTGTAATTGCTAGGCTGTGGGTTCAATTCCTGCTTGAGGCAGATTTTATCCTGAATGGATAATGTTTGTTTTCAGAATGTCTGGCTTTCTTCTATCCTGTGACTCTCTTTGTTTTCGGGATGATAAGACCTTAGCAGT
>NW_007455907.1:0-361 GCF_000475195.1 Diaphorina citri | reverse complement strand
AGGTAAAAATCTGTTTACTATGGCAATAAATTTGTGGTAGGTTTTTTTTCGTACAAAAGGGCGTGATTTTCGTGATTTTTTGGCTGGAATTTAATTACACATTGGTAAATGTGAAAACAGGTAGCTTTTTTTAGCTGAATACCTACCTTTTTTTTATTTAGAAGGGTGTCATTACCTACTACCGTACTACCTACATGCCTACCTGCTTATTACGTACTAGTATTTGAAAATGGCCTTCCCTTTTTACTTAAACTAGTAATTTTCACACTAACGCCCTTTTGTCGAAAGCACAAAATATTTTTTAGTCCTAATTATAATGTGTAGGTACACGATAACGACCTATACTTAGATCGGAAGAGCG
>NW_007455906.1:0-361 GCF_000475195.1 Diaphorina citri | reverse complement strand
AATAACACTGGTCACTGCTTGTTTGTGCCAGTTCCTTTGGTAGCAATCTTCCACTGACGTGACTTCTGCACAAGTACCTGTTGTTTTGTAGCAGCTTTTGATTTTCTAAGAGGTTTAATATGTGTAAAGAGAACTGTACATAACAAAAGTAATCTCATCTTCCCAAAATTAAAGAGAGGACAGAATAGGAAAAAGCCAGCTGTTCCAAGAACAAACCTTATTGGTTTAGAACAAAGTTTGACCTGGGTGGCAATCAAACCCATGACCTAGCACTTAAAATGCAGGCACACTACCCTTTAAGCTAAATAGGCTGGCTCCTCCATTTTTTTTTTTTTTTTTTTTAAAACATTTTCTCTCCAGA
>NW_007455905.1:0-361 GCF_000475195.1 Diaphorina citri | reverse complement strand
TGGAGAGGAACCGATGACAATTGCCTGAAACTTCCTCGGATTTGGTAATATACCATGATTTTTCACCCAGATACGAAGGCTTTCTAGGTTTACATTCATTTGATTAACCGCATCTAAGTAACCGGCTACTGAGAAGTGAACATAGAGCTGCAGATCATCGGCATATAGATGACATTTGCAGGTGATGGAGCTGGTGATACTATTTATGAATAGAGAGAAAAGAAGAGGTCCTAGCACACTACCCTGTGGAACACCCGAAGAGCAGTTTAGCCAGGAAGATGTACACCCATTTCCTTTCACACACTGCCTCCGTTGGTCCAGATAGGATCGGAACCAGGTTAGAGCATTTTGCGAGAGATTC
>NW_007455904.1:0-361 GCF_000475195.1 Diaphorina citri | reverse complement strand
AGGAGGAAGAAGAAGATTTGCGAGAAGAAAAAGAAGAAGATGAATATAGTAACTAGGAGGGAGAAAGGAAGAAGACGAATAAGAATCAAGAGGAAGAGGAAGAGGAAGAGGAAGAGGAAGAAGAAGAAGAAGAAGAAGAAGAAGAAGAAGAAGAAGAAGAAGAAGAAGATTTGGGAGGGAGAGGAAAATTAGAAAAGTCTCTTTACCCCAGTAGTAGTATAGTAACTTTTCCTGCATGCTGGATCGAATAAAAGTGTTATTATTAAAGTTGTAAATTTCCAGACGAAATGAAACGGGAGGGAAAAGACGGAAATCTCAAGTTGTGTAACGGAGAAATAGAAAGAGGAAGAGAAGAGATGAA
>NW_007455903.1:0-361 GCF_000475195.1 Diaphorina citri | reverse complement strand
ACAAAATAATACTAGAGGTAGTTGTTTGAGGACAGTAAAAATAAATTTTAACCGTTCAGTCCTATGACCTAAAGCCTAGAGGGCGCTGTAGTTCATTTGAAGCGATACCAGCAAGTTTGCAATTAATACTTGACAATTCAGCCATTGAGGTGTTAAATATTTAATTGGATTAGCTTTTACTCACCTGGGTATGTGAGTGAATCGGCGCGTTATTAGATTTTTCTCCTAAATACGTAGGTGTAAATGCAAAGACCATGTGCATATTTATAGGGTGACAGTTCAGTTTTTCAATGAAAGACTAGTCCGTCTTTGTTCTATGTTTAATTTTTCAATTCAATCTCTGGTCTTTCAGCACCATAAA
>NW_007455902.1:0-361 GCF_000475195.1 Diaphorina citri | reverse complement strand
GAGGGTTCGAAACCTGTGGTGCTCGCGAAATGGAAACTTAAGAGTGTGAAATTGATTTGTACGATGTCAGACACGATGGTTTTGTTCTAGAATGTCAACCATAGCAGTAGTTAGGGACCTACGTATGTATAGCTTTGCCATGATATAAAAGAGAAGGATTAGCTCTCATGCCTCGTTCTCGGTTGAAATTTCAAATTCCCTATTTTCTTATCAGGTAATCTACAGCGCAAGTAACCAAAATAGGATTCTCTCCGGGTAGAATTCAGAAAGAATCCTAGGTTAAGTATTCTAGGTTCAGAAAGAATCCTAGGTTAGGTATTCTAGGTTCAGAAAGAATCCTAGGTTAGGTATTCCAGGTTCA
>NW_007455901.1:0-361 GCF_000475195.1 Diaphorina citri | reverse complement strand
CTCTCTCTCTCTCTCTCTCTCTCTCTCTCGCATTCTTTACTCAATTCACTCCTTTTCCTTTACAATCAGTTTCTGACAGGGTATCTCACTTCAAAAAAGTCACATTTTGGGGAAAAAAATAAACCCGAAGTTAAGCAACGTTGCCCGTGCTTGGTATCCGAATGGGTGACCATCCTGGTAATTCCGTGATGGCTTTTCTCGTTCTCTTGAAAAGGCTACTATAGTAGCATTAATTTGCAGATTTTGCAGTCTTTACACCTCGTCTGCCAAGCCCTTTTGACTAAAAAAAACATCAGTCACTTTTTCAAGACACAGACGCTTTACTGCTAGCTGCGATATCACATTGAATATATATGTACCA
>NW_007455900.1:0-361 GCF_000475195.1 Diaphorina citri | reverse complement strand
CAGCGCGTTTGTAGGACTCACAATGGCCGTTTTTATGTTTTGCCTCAGCGAGGTGTTATCGCTTTGGGACGTCTTTATAGTGTTGGTTAGGAGAAGGTCTTTTTCGGAGCTGGATTTGACGATCTTGCACGCCGTTTCTGGAGATGTCCTCAGGGTTGAAAGGTTTTCGTTACTTTTGTTTTGGGATTTGGGGGAGAAAGTGCCGCCCTGGGAAAAAGTTCCGCCGCCCTGGGAGAAATTTCCGCCTTGGGAGAAATTACCGTCAGGAGGGAAGTACGTTTCGCTGATAAGGTCGAGTGTCAGCGGCTTTCGGACGTCGGCCGCCAGAGGATCTTGGAGGTCACAGCTGTTCAGTTTGAGA
>NW_007455899.1:0-361 GCF_000475195.1 Diaphorina citri | reverse complement strand
TATTTGCACATAAGATACATGAAAGTACATTGTACAATGGTCAATTTCTAATCTAAATCATATAAAATTCAAAATAATAATTATTCTTTATGATATTATGATACAATGAACGTGTTCTATCATATCATAGCATACACAATACTTCCCATTTAGGTGCTGGGTCAATACGAGAACACCAGAAAGTAACCCGTTTCAATATTTGTGATTGAAATACGAGCGCATTGTTTTTTTTTTCGATGGTGGGATTAGAACCCGGGAACTTCTGCGTTCCAAGCAAGAACGGTATGATTATTGGACTGAGCAATGTACAGACCCGGGGGGTAATGGTGGTACCGGGGGCAACATGATATAACCAGTGGCG
>NW_007455898.1:0-361 GCF_000475195.1 Diaphorina citri | reverse complement strand
TGTCCGACTTACAGTTGAGAAGTTGCGGTTCCCCTCCATGCGCTTCCATCGGACTTCCCAGTTGACGTGGACTGTAGTGTTTCATCAGAATCATCACCGTTATTACATATTTTAATAGGTAGCAATGAAATGTGGTGTGCTGTGTCTTAGCATGCACTGCACATTCCGTGTAGTATGTCCCTCTTCTTGCAAAATTCAAACAGCTGGTAGAGCTATGGAGGTATGGAGAGTTGGCCTAGTGAGCCTAGTCTGTCTTAGGTCAATTTAGGTTTACGTTTTTAAGGGAAAAAAATAAAATAAATAATAACAAGCTGGGTCCGTCCCTCCGGGAATTTTTTAGCCCGTAGTTTATTCGATCGTG
>NW_007455897.1:0-361 GCF_000475195.1 Diaphorina citri | reverse complement strand
CTCCACCTCCACTTTCATGTCCACCTCCACTTTTGCCTCCTCCTACTTTTTCACCTCCACCTCCACTTTCATCTCCACCTCCATTTTCTTCTCCACTTTCACTTCCACCTCCACTTTCGCCTCCACCTCCATTTTCACTTCCACCTCCATTTTCACTTCCACCTCCACTTCCATTAGGTTAGGTTAGGTTGGAATAGGTTAGGTTAGGTTGGGTTGGGTTAGGTTAGGTTGGGTTAAGTACTCGTTCAATGCAACTTCCTTTTTCAACTCTCATTATCTCATTTAGCTCGGGGCCCCCGAACTGAAGGGGTCTAATGAGGGGTTTGATAGGTCTGCTATCCCAAGGCCTTGATGTAACCTA
>NW_007455896.1:0-361 GCF_000475195.1 Diaphorina citri | reverse complement strand
TTTTTATTCCTAATTTCCTACTTGAATTTGTCTGCTTTCATCAACAGTCCAACCACTAACCGTTTAAAAACAACTGTCTAGACTCTAGATTCTAATAGAACCTATTGCCAAATTGTCATTATAAGGTGTTCTTCAATACCAAACTACACGCGAGGCATGAAAAGGGGCAGTAAATTGATCAAGGAAGGAAAAGAGAATCAAACAAAAAACAAAATCATAACGGAGAGAAAGTCACGAAGGAAAAAAGAAGAATGGGAAGGAAGGAAGGAAAAAAGCGAGCAATAAACGTATAGCCCCCAGCATCAGACAGTATCATTAGAGCGGATAGCATTAGAAAACCAAGGAAAAGAAGAGTTGAGAA
>NW_007455895.1:0-361 GCF_000475195.1 Diaphorina citri | reverse complement strand
TTATCACCAAATAGCAAACACCACCCAATCAGTTGATGATTTCTAACCTAATCTATTAGGGCATTAGGGTCTATTGTAATGTAAAGTGTTGATAGTAGGTTGGTCCTGGTAAAGAAGGAAAATTAAAATAAATACCTATATTGACTTGTTTTAAGAGGTTTGATAAAGGGAAATGTAACTACTGAGGTATTAGCACATCACCCCAAAAACTGGTTGAACATAAATAGCTCATTCCTAAGTACCTATTCAGCTAAAAAGATACCTAGTGTGAAATTGTGAAAAGTAAAAAAAAAGTCCAAGAAAAGGCTGACTTTGCCAAAAGGTCCACTGAGCAAAAATTTAATTCTCAGCTTTTGGTTTA
>NW_007455894.1:0-361 GCF_000475195.1 Diaphorina citri | reverse complement strand
TGTACAATAAATGGTACATGTAGGTACCCATCTACCCATAGTACCACTTACCACCCTACCAGGCAAAGGCAGAAGAAGTTACTGGAAGAAGTCGAAGGAAAACAGCATGATAAATGCTAAAAATGCGCCCGAAAAAAAGTTTCTCGAGTATACTTAACGCCATGCAAGTAGCATGTTATCGTTGAATATTCTATTGAAGGGGTTTCTTGTCAATGCACAAACACAACGGAGCTGTGAGCTAATTCTTTCTTCTTTCGCATTGTGAGAAGTTCGTTGAAGGAATGGGGACCTTAAACAGGGAGGATATCAGCCTGAAATTTCTCTTGTTAAAGAAATAGCAAAGATTGAGTGCAAAGGGCAT
>NW_007455893.1:0-361 GCF_000475195.1 Diaphorina citri | reverse complement strand
AAGAATGATGAGATTTGAAGACATCAGAAGACAAGTTTTTTATCTAGCTAAAACAGCTAATATATAAATAGATAAACTATAAATACTAGGAACCAAGGGTGGATTCCACAAAAGTGTCCTGTTCCAAAGTCAGTTCAGTCCAGAAGTAATTTCCCCTTAGCCCAGCAGTCAGGACAAAGAAATTGACAGGATAATGGATGAAAAAGAACAAAGAATATTCCTCTCTGCCTCTCCAGATAAATCCAAAGTTTTCAAAGTTAGATAGGTACTGAAGACTCTAACATTGGACTTGGACCAAAAGTTGTATCAGAATTTTAATCTGTGCTTTACGTCAGATTAGTCACACTCAAGTAGAACTTTT
>NW_007455892.1:0-361 GCF_000475195.1 Diaphorina citri | reverse complement strand
TCGGGAGTGACCGGCTGATCCAAGTGTTTTTTCACATTCAAGTTGCAGAAAGCTTCATTTATCTAGGGTAGCCAGATTAGGGATTTTTTGATTACTTCATCTGGCAACCCTGCATTTATCATTAGCTTCTCAACACAATGATTGTAAACACCGGAACTGACATCCATGTTTTAACAAATACAGTGGAGTACAGGAGTACTCTTCTATGCAAATAAATATCTCTAGGCTGATAAATAAAAATTTACACAATAAATCTCAAACTTTCAACATTTGGAGGGTTAAGGGGGGGGGCACCAAATTTAGTACCAGATTCCATATTTGTCTCCACCCACTGTCCCAGTGATGATGGGATAAGAGACAT
>NW_007455891.1:0-361 GCF_000475195.1 Diaphorina citri | reverse complement strand
AATCAACGGATGTTATCCTCACTAGGTATGTACATGCACGGGTAGCTTGAAAATTTACTTCGAGAGGTTCTTGCAACCGGAAATAATCGATTGACATTTTGGTTTTATCTAAATTTGCACAAAAAAGTTCAAAGGTTCTTGATCATGATAACCTATAATACCTACCAATTTCTTTAAAAAGAGTCACATTAGTTAGGTACCAACAAAGCAACAGAAGTTCATGCTTCAGCTTGGATTGAACCAGGATTGAATTTACCAGACGAGCGTCTTGACCACTACGCCACCGAGACAGTTACATACCCAAGAACACACTCTAATATGTATTTCCATAGAGATAATAACAAATAACCATCTTTATTGG
>NW_007455890.1:0-361 GCF_000475195.1 Diaphorina citri | reverse complement strand
CATCTTGCTATTAAATAATGGTCTTTCTTTACTTTTTCTCCCTTGGAAAGAAAGAAAAAAGAACTAATTTTTCGTTCATTTTGAGTAATGTAGATCAAGAAAACTTCGACCGTTTTCCGCAGGTGCAATACGAGATGTTTATGACATAGTCGTCTCAGTAGGTACACACGAAAGATGGTAGCATAGAAATTAGGATGGATTGAATTGATCTGAGAGAACGTTATTTAAAGAAATGAGCCACAATAAGTTACAATCATTAACACCTCCAAAAGCTACAGAGAGAGATGTTAAGGGGGAGGGTGTCGATCCGAAGCCCAATGGAGATTATGGAATTTTATCCTCAGTTTCAAGAATTTAATCA
>NW_007455889.1:0-361 GCF_000475195.1 Diaphorina citri | reverse complement strand
TCCCGCCCGGGGCGGATTTTATCCTGATGGGATAATGTTCGTTCTCGGAACGGCTGGCTTTCTACTATCCTGTCTTCCGTCTCTCTTCGATTTCGGGACGATAAGACCATAGCAGTTACAGTTCCCTCTGTCAAACCTCTTAAAAAAAAAAAATCCATCTTTCCAAGTATTTGTAACTAACCTCTTCTCTTTTCTGTTTGACTCTTTTTCCTGTCTGTCTTGTCTGTATTGCTATCTTTCTTGTCTGTCTGTCTATCTTTCTTACCGTCTGTCTGTCTGTCTGTCTGTGTTGTCTTTCTATCTCTCTTGCCCATCTGTCTGTCTGTATGTCTTTCTTGTCCGTCTTCTTTCTTCTTCTTCT
>NW_007455888.1:0-361 GCF_000475195.1 Diaphorina citri | reverse complement strand
TTAAACCGTTTTTCTCGCTCATTTAAATTTCCAAACAGGCTTAAACCGACACACATTTACTGAAAGAGACAGGTGAGATAGATAGATAGATAGAGAGAGAGAGGGAGAGACTTTCTTTCCCTCAGTCTTTATTTCTTTTTCTCTCTCTCTCTCTACCTCCCTCTCTCTCTCCCTATCTTTCTCTCTTTACCTCTCTCTCTCTCTACCTCCTCACTCTCTTTCTTTCTCTCCATACCTATCTCTTCCTCTTTCTGAAAATCTCTCCCTCCCTCTCTCTTTTCTCATCCCTTCTTCTTCTTCTTCTTTTTCTTCATCTTCTTCTTTTCCTGTCCCCCCTTCTCTCTCTCTCTCTCTCTCTCTC
>NW_007455887.1:0-361 GCF_000475195.1 Diaphorina citri | reverse complement strand
GAGTTTCAACAATGTCGCGTTTTTGAAAACAAAATTATGCGGACCTTTTCAGTCCTACGATAAGGAAAACTGAAATACGGGGCATACATATATCTGTGTCGTAGCATGCCCAACCCGTAGTACCTATGCCCCTCATCAGAAGGGAGAGAAGAGACACAATACTCACCATTTTGGTGTATAGTGTATGGTCAATACGAAATCACCAGAAACTCGTTAGAAGTCTGATAGAAGGAACTGTAACAACGGAGATCTTATCGTCCCGCAATTAAAGAAGAACGGGATAGAAGAAAGCCAGCCGTTCCAAGAACGAATCTTGTCTGTTTAGGATAAAGTTCGCCCCGGGACGAGGGATCTTCGTTTC
>NW_007455886.1:0-361 GCF_000475195.1 Diaphorina citri | reverse complement strand
TATTTTCAGTTCTTGTTTACCACTTCGTACCTACTACAAACTTCAATTGAATATATTTATGGACTTATTAATATCAATAGCGTAATATTTTTATAGGCATCATCATAGAGTTAAAGCATATTTTTGTGTTACCTCAGCTTATTCTTCAAAAAGAAGCTGCTTTAGGAGATACTTTGATTGAGACGTTTCATTCAAGAAGACCAATAACTGAAAATTGAGTTTTTGGTTAAAACACAAGTTTTTGACGTCTAGTAAAACGTGATGCATCGGTAAAGATATTTTAGTCAAAAATTGCCCCGGTAAACTTTGGCTCTTCTTGTCTAAAAGTGTACAATTTTGATTTGACTAAAACACAACGCGA
>NW_007455885.1:0-361 GCF_000475195.1 Diaphorina citri | reverse complement strand
CTCTCTCTCTCTCTCTCTCTCTCTCTCTCTCTCTCTCTCTCTCTCTCTGCCTCTTACCCTCCCTTTCTCTCTCTTACTCTTCCTTTCTCTCCCTCCCCCCCTCCCTTCCTCCTTATAACTGAAGATTTGTTGCGGAGTTTGAGGTTGTACTGCAATCTAAGTATCTATTCCAATATTAGAACCAACACGAGGTTGTACGTTGTAGTACATCTATTTAGTCATACCACAATATTCCAACACAAAGCATCTTGGTGTCAACCTATCATTCACGAAGAGGGGATCCTTTTTTTTAAAAGAGGTTTGACAGAGGGAACTTTAACTGCTATGGTCTTATCGTCCCGAAATCGAAGAGAGAAGGAAG
>NW_007455884.1:0-361 GCF_000475195.1 Diaphorina citri | reverse complement strand
ACCCTATGCTTCTCTCCAGTGGGAGAAAAGTTTCGATCCCGGGCCCTCATGTTCCCTGGCCTGGTAAGTGAACTGCAGATTATTAGCTTCTCTCCAGTGGGAGAAAAGTTTCGATCCCGGGCCCTCATGTTCCCTGGCCTGGTAAGTGAACTGCAGATTATTATTATTTATTTATTTTTTCGAGCTCTAATGTTAAAGGGGTTACGACCCGGCTATAAATAGGGTAATTCCAATTCTAATATGTTACACTCAGGTGAGTGGCTGCACAGTGGATTGGTATTACAAATGGCCACCGGACGCCCTATCTGCAGTGTCTAAGCACTTCCTCTCCAGTTTCCCCATCACTGGTACGCCACAGACT
>NW_007455883.1:0-361 GCF_000475195.1 Diaphorina citri | reverse complement strand
TACCATCCTGCCAAATTTCAAGTTTCTAGGACATCGGGAAGTGCCTCATAATTTTGATGAGTGAGTCAGTCAGTCGTAAAATAAGCAATTTTTGAACCGTTTTTTTCTACCCCTTCTGGTAAAGCAATTTCGAAATTTCGCAAGTATAATAAGGAAGTATAGGTTAACATATGGTCTAAATTTTGTGAGATTACATTGAAAATTGAATTGACACAGTTATAATAGGGGTAAAAATGTATCGAAATGTTTTGTGTAATTTATACACACTGGCATGATCAGGCCGGAACTTGGCCTGGCGCACTGCTGTGCACCTAGATTATATTTCATAGTCCCATACTCACTGCTGATAGGTATTCCAGTT
>NW_007455882.1:0-361 GCF_000475195.1 Diaphorina citri | reverse complement strand
AATACGATAAAGGGAATGTTATGATCTTTACGGATAGATACATTGAAAAAAGAGGTTAAGATCCAAACTCTGTGATAAACGAAGAAAAGTTCGAAGATAGAACATGGTGCAGAGTGCAGAGGCTTTGACCATAGTCTACCCATTTCTGGAACGACTTGAGATTTGATTTGATGATGATAGGGAATGTTGTTAATTGTTATTAGTAAGTTTGGTCTTTACCACGGAAAGAGCCTTAACGTAGAAACACACTACCATCACGTCACGTGACTCCGAAAGATGTAGTTCAAAGTTTTCCCAAATAATATTGTAGGTAGGTAATTTCGTTCAGGACAGCCATACTACTATCACGTCACGTGAGCTC
>NW_007455881.1:0-361 GCF_000475195.1 Diaphorina citri | reverse complement strand
ATTTTTTTTTTTTTTTTTTTTTTTATATGATCTAAAAAATCCACTTGTAGAAAATATTGACGTACCCAACAGTGAAGAGTGGAGGACACTACACTCCAACTCCAATAAATAAGAAGCTTTCTCTTCTTCCTAAACCGGAATTATAACCCTGGAAAACCTAGCTATAACCTAAAATCCCTTGTAAAATTCTTGTTAAAACTGGATTTTCCTGAGAATTCCAACCCTAAAAACCCAATCATGGAAATTTCCACTTCCAGGGGTATTGAACCCAGTCCTTTCTTATTAGAATCGTTTAATTAACAACCGTGAATCGTAATTCAAGGTCGGCTGAACAATTCTAGACGGTTTTGTCTAGGTGGAT
>NW_007455880.1:0-361 GCF_000475195.1 Diaphorina citri | reverse complement strand
GTGGAATTTACAAATGAAAGACATGACACTGATACTTGGAAGAAGAATTTATCCTTATTTCAGTTCAGAGGTAATGAATAATGAAAAGATTAATTAAAGGTATTTAATTAGCACTAAAAGTTTGCATTTGCAGTCTGAAATGTGAATTTTTTTTAGAACTTTCTTGTTCTCGTAAAAATGAAAAGATGGCCGGGATTCCGTCTCACAGTGTTGTCAGATGAGGGGAAATGAAAATCGGTACAGTTTTAATCGTTATTACCGTACGTGATAAAATAATGGTACTTTTTTTATCGTAGTGTGCAATGGCCTTATCCGTTGTTGAAAAGCTTCGTCCATACGTTTCAAAAGATGTTGATGTGCG
>NW_007455879.1:0-361 GCF_000475195.1 Diaphorina citri | reverse complement strand
GAGTTATTGCATGCACAAATTGCAACAATGTTACAATTGTTACATCAACACATTACATTAATGAGCTTTCTAAGTACGCCATACCCTCCCTTATACATAGATGTTCATGTTAATAATGTTAATATCCATTAGTTAGGAAATACCTATGTACTTAGAACATAGGTTCATGTACACGGGCAAAGGGTAGGTAATACTTGTATTAGGGTAATATAATACATGTACCTGTCTACAAGGTAAGTAAAGGGTAATACAGAGGTAAAGGGTTATATAAGGGTAATTTAATATTACATGCACATCCTTTGGGGTTAGTTTTACGACTACTCCATAACAGTTATGTTTAAATATGATAAAACATATCTAA
>NW_007455878.1:0-361 GCF_000475195.1 Diaphorina citri | reverse complement strand
AAAAAAAAAAAAAAAAGAAAGTAAAAAACTGTCAATTTTGGTACCTATCCAATGTCAGTGAATTTAATTAGACCAATTTCTAAACTGAACTAAATAACAAACATCATTTTCAGATTTTTCAGTTACCTATTACTTCATGTAGATAAAACAAAGAAACAGAGCTTCATAAAATATGTTATCTAATTTCAACATCTCGGAACCTCTTGTTATGAAGTTTGGTCTTCAAGTATTCATATGAATAGACTACATAGTACATCCCACGCGGTATATTTCTGTTCTCACTACAAATTTATAGAAACTTGTCATTTTATGAGACTACCGGCTTATGATAATAAAGAAAAGATTATTCTCAGTTTCTATT
>NW_007455877.1:0-361 GCF_000475195.1 Diaphorina citri | reverse complement strand
TTATGTGGCGTATGGTACAGGTGGGCCAATAAATGGTACGTTTTTTAGGTAGGCGAATAAATGGTACACTTACCCTATTACGTACAATGTATGGGAGATGGGTTAATAAGATCTGCGAAGAGATCTAATGATGAACACATTGGACTCTCACTCGTTTGCCATTAAACATAATAAGATGGTTACCGACCAGCGACCTAGAGCTCATATCCTACATACAGTCGGCATAAAATAGAACCAAGAGGAAGGCATAACTATGAAAGCAGAAGTATAAATAGAAGCTTAAGACATAAAGTATGATTTAGAGCACCAGCGGTGCGCAAAACTAGAAAATGCGGCATCCATTGAGAGAACTTTGCCATCA
>NW_007455876.1:0-361 GCF_000475195.1 Diaphorina citri | reverse complement strand
TCTTCAAGTTGATGTCAAGAATTCCTGTCTTATTGATCCCACAACCAACCAGAAGTCCAATGGCCTGTCTATCTCAACTGTCTCATACAATATCACCGCACTGCAACCAGGATTGCCTCAACAGGTAAACAATCTCATATCAAAATACAATATTGCAGCAAAACCTCTAACCCGGGCTGATTCTATTAAAAAGCCTGATGTATGCCACTACATTGAGACAAAAGGTCCACCCTGTTTCTCTAGACCTAGACGTCTCCCTCTAGACAAACTTAAGGCTGCTAAGGCTGAATTTCAATACATGTTGCAGCAGGGCATTGTTAGGCCATCTAAGAGTCCATGGGCCAGTCCTTTGCATTTGGTC
>NW_007455875.1:0-361 GCF_000475195.1 Diaphorina citri | reverse complement strand
AATCATCAAGGTATGTCCTTGGCTTAAGAATTAGATGACACTTTAGCATTAATAACTTTGTGAGTTAATTTTTCAGTGGCCTGGTCTGGAATGTAGGTACGCTTGCTAATGTTGGCTGAGTACACCTAGAGGTCCTTTCTTTCTTTCTTTCGAATTGTTAATACAACTGTAGGTAGGTGTCATTCTAGTATTTAAAGGATAGGTCATATGGTGCCTAAGACCACCTAGCAAGAAATCTCACTAGTAGGTATGTGTACTTACTTACTTTGAGTCTTGGACACATAGACACTTGGTTACTGTATTTCTACAAAATTAATTACCTACTCCGAGTTCTTAAATCGATTCTCTCTACGATAAATTG
>NW_007455874.1:0-361 GCF_000475195.1 Diaphorina citri | reverse complement strand
GAAGTACAAAGTAAAGAGATTCAAGTGCATAGGTACTAGAATACTAGATGGTACTAGATTTGCTTACAGATTTGTACTAGAGATGGGAAAAGAACGTACGAACGAACTGTAGGAACTTGTTCTTTGAAAAAGTTCGTTCCTGAACGGAACTGTTCTTTCTGAACGGTAAGTTCATTTCAATCAACCGTTCACCTTGCAACAAGAACAAGAACTTCAATTTATTGAGTTTGATCTATTGCCTCTTTATATTTATTTATTTTTTTGACAGTAATTTTTTTTAATGTTATTTTTTTTAATAACAGTGTTTGTAATTCTGTATTGATAATTTGTCCAAATTTCCATGTAAAATTGTAAAACAAGC
>NW_007455873.1:0-361 GCF_000475195.1 Diaphorina citri | reverse complement strand
TATGCACTTGTTTATCTAGCCTCTAGTACCTATCATTTCTAACTTACCATTGTGCATCAGGTATTACCTGTATGTAGGTACCTTCTTATATTGTGTTTATTCCTTATTTACATCTACCATTTCTCCCTTCCCTCAATTAACCACCCATAAGAATCTTTTTATACCTAGCTAGGTTTTTTGCAATATTTTTCCTTTATCTACTTTAAAAGCTGTATTTTTAAAATTTTCTTTTTAAAAGATCTCTTATTATTTTATTTTTCATGTCAGTCAAAGTCAACCTATTTAAGACTGGAGCTGACACCCTACCACATTGTATTCTATTGTATTATATTTTATTATTTGCTAAATATACAAGGTACTT
>NW_007455872.1:0-361 GCF_000475195.1 Diaphorina citri | reverse complement strand
GTAACTTGCTGGTCTGGTAAACAGGAAGGTGCGGGTTCGAGTCCGGTCAAGGCATGAAAATCTTTCTCTCTCTCCCAATTCTCTCTCTCTTTCTCCCTCCCAAAAAAGACTAGTAAAAATTTCGAATCGCTAACTTGCTACACCAGTTTGAAACTTTGGCAGGATTTGCTATCAAAAAATGGAGCTTTCCAATAATGTAAAAAACTCAAAATCTTCAAATTATGGATTTGCCCTATGTGCTTCTTATCCATCCCTATCTTGTCCTCCTCTCCCCCATCTTATCACCTCCAATGCCTATCCATACATCTCCAGTCAATCTCCTTCCTTCACACCTCCAAGCTTCACCTTTTCCAGCATTAAT
>NW_007455871.1:0-361 GCF_000475195.1 Diaphorina citri | reverse complement strand
TTTTTTTTTTTTCCTCAATTTTTTTCCTCCTAATCCCCTAGGGGCATCAAGTATAAGGTCCATATCCCACCTGAAAGAGAAACCGCCGCCCAATGCTGTAAATAGGTAGTGTACTTTAGCGTTATGGGTACTCCCCTCATACGAGCAACATTAGGCATTTACCCTACCATAGCGAAATTAGTGTCACTAATATTGTCCATGTGAGGGGACTTATAACATTAAGCACTTATTCTACCTGTTCCCCACCCAATGCTCACAGTGTTTGAGCCTCATACTATCTGACCTCTTTTCTCACCATTTTAATCATATTGGGTTTACTCGCATGTAGAACACAAAACACATAATTTACCAGTATTCCAAA
>NW_007455870.1:0-361 GCF_000475195.1 Diaphorina citri | reverse complement strand
TTTTATGATTTCTAATTTAAAACTTTCATTAGTCTCTGTTTAATGTCATGAAATTTCGGAAAAATCGGTAACTACCTTTCATAAAGTCCTCATTTTAATTAATGCACCATTTTTTGCAGGTAAATATACCTACCTAGTAAGTACCTGTACATATACCGCTCTTTGTTAGAAATAGAAATTTTCATTTTTGTCGTTAACATAAAATAGAGTTGTAATTGCAAATCATGTGAAACACTTTTTTTTTTCCTAACGGTGTAATTTCTCGATGTTAGGGAACATATTTTGGGTAATTGTTGGCCTTACAATTAGGTACCTACTAACTACTTAGAACGTAAGGCCAATAATTACCCATCCATCAATG
>NW_007455869.1:0-361 GCF_000475195.1 Diaphorina citri | reverse complement strand
ACGGTAGCGTACCTGCCTTGAAAGCGCTAGGCCGCGGATTCGTTTCCCGCCCGGGGCGGATTTTTTTCTTGAACGGATAATGTTCGTTCTCGGAAAGGCTGGCTATCTCTAATCCTGTCTTCCTTTGTTGTTACAATATTCACAATATCAAACTTCTTATAATACATAGATGCAAACGTAGCTCCACTAGGTTTTGGGTGGTAGAGAACGCCTCCGGCGTCAACCTCGCTAGGTCTTCCGTTCCGAGAACGAACATCATACGTTCAGGATAAAATCCGCCCCCGGGGCCTAGCACTTACAAGACAGACGCGCTACCAACCAAGCTAACTAGGCTGCTAGCCTCTATTATTTTTACTTTCAT
>NW_007455868.1:0-361 GCF_000475195.1 Diaphorina citri | reverse complement strand
CTTCTTCTTCTTCTTCTCCCTCACCTTTTCCCGTGTTCAGGCGGGGTCTACGTTTTTCGTCAGCCTCTCAATCAGCCCTAGGCTGATCGCTTTGGGCTGACGTTTGATTTTGGTTAAGGTCCTCAACAATGGCTTGGAAGGTGCAATAGATTTTTCCAAATGCGTAGGTCTAATACTCCACAAAATTTGATGAACAGAATTTTTTTGTTTCCTGAGAAAACAGTAGAAATGTTAAGGGGGCAAAGCACATTATGGATATCGATTATTTAAATATAACGATGACCTAACAAGAAGGTCATTATGATTTGTATTCCATACCCGATGCGAAAACGCGTCGCGGCAGTTGGAGGTAAACCCTTGG
>NW_007455867.1:0-361 GCF_000475195.1 Diaphorina citri | reverse complement strand
GATACTCGATATATCGAAGTTTAAAAACATCGATGTATCGAACATCGATGTTTTCGTCTCGATGTCCCAACCCTAAGGGGAAGTTGATTCGTTTAAATGTCTAATGTAGTATGCAGTGAGAAAAGTAAAACTGAAATCTCCACTATTTATTTTTTTTTTCCTTGCACATTGCATACTCAAATAAATTACTCGGCGTTCATACAATTTGTAACACCCCAACAAAGGTATTAGGTAAGTACCTTTCAATTCCTTCTCCTCTCCTCTTCCCTTCCTAGAGTAAATCTAACATCCTAGGCATGTGAGGTCCTTCATCATCAGGCTTTGTTTTTTCTACTACCCTTATCCTTTCTTCTTCTTCTTC
>NW_007455866.1:0-361 GCF_000475195.1 Diaphorina citri | reverse complement strand
ATTGACCCCTATCCCTATAGTCAGAAAGATGTAGTTCAAAGTTTTCCCGTAATATTGTAGGTAATTTAGAGTTTTAAGTTTATCCAGTTTTTTCAGCATTTTCATCTCAAGTTATTATCAAGACCAGGGGTGCACAAACTGAACAAACTCAAAGTGATCGCGGGCCGCATTGCACCTTGAAATGTTGGTCGCGGGTCGCATTCATTTTTCAGCTGTAAAATAGGCAGTATTTGATTTTGGGGGGTTACTTACCACATCAACCTTCGGTGTAATGAAAATGAAGCAAAAATAAATGGCGCCGCAGGCCTTTTTTTTCTTTTTAAAAAAGAAAGTGTCTGAAGCTCGTCAGTTTTGACATATT
>NW_007455865.1:0-361 GCF_000475195.1 Diaphorina citri | reverse complement strand
TTCTATTCTATTCTATGTGATTTTTAGAGAGAACGCACTCTTCACAGGACTTGCAATAGTCCTAAATGAAAATGGACGCCGCACACAAGGGATCAAGAAGAGACTGCCTTAACATAAGAATGCAGCTAGGTGGTGTGTCCAGTTGTCCACTATGTGTGGACAGTGGACACACCTTAACAGAGACATTTGGGCCCATTTCCCATTCTCCAAACATTTAGGGGGTTCAGTTTCGTCCCTTATTTTATCAAACGGGACTCCAAAAGGTCACTTGCTCTGCCGACAGGTTCCGATATCACGCCCCTGAGATTGGCATACAATAGCATACCCAGGAACTAACTCGAAGTGAATCGCTTTGCGATAT
>NW_007455864.1:0-361 GCF_000475195.1 Diaphorina citri | reverse complement strand
GATTGTTTTGGTAGGGCCCTAATGCTCTTCATAAGTTTACGCATAATTTCTGATATTTCAATTAGGTAATGATTTCTGAATTTTTAAGCTCTTCGTATTGCTAAAACTTTATTAAAGAAGGAAACGAAATATTTCCTCAAGTACTCAACTAGGACACAAAACAAAAGTCAAACCTCGTTTTGCTCCAGATCAAGGCCTCCCTAGTTGTGAACCTGGTTGGAGTGTGAACATGAACTTGCGGGAACTTAATGTTTTAGTTTTTATCTCCTCTGCGTTCTCAGTCCTGTCTTGAAGAACAATTATTATGTCTATAAAAAATTCAATATTCAATATAGAGGTTTAAGTATCCTCTTCAAGCGAA
>NW_007455863.1:0-361 GCF_000475195.1 Diaphorina citri | reverse complement strand
TCGAGTTTTACCACTGTGGATTATCTAAGGCTCTAAGGATTGGGTTCAATCCGAGGTTGATCTGGGTTTTAAGCCTTTCAAGTATAGGCTATAGGGAAATCCTTGTTTCATCTCAATCCCAAGTTGGTTAACCCTAACATAGGTTGTAAGGAATGTCAATATTTTCTGTCCTTGGGGTTAAAAAAAGGAAAAAAAAAGACACAACAAGTAGTGCGAAGTAGGGAGTAGTTTGTGAACCAGTCCACAAAGGTCTCGAATACCTTACCCTCCGCCTCTGACCAGGCACTAGTCCTAATAGTCAAACTAGTCTTTCTATTTCTGGCCATCATCTGACACTGAGAACATAAAGTTTCAGCCAATG
>NW_007455862.1:0-361 GCF_000475195.1 Diaphorina citri | reverse complement strand
TCAACTAATTGGGACCGAGGGTAGTTGAAATTATCGAGGTTCTGTATAAAAGTTGAAATAATCGAAATTCCGTATAAACAATGAAAATGGGGCCAAATTTAGTGGTACGAAAGAACAAAATAGGGAAGAAATACCCTTTTCTTTTGAAATTAAATAAAACAAAGTAAGAAAAAAAAAAACATGTCTTTGATATTGTTTTCTTTGTCATTAGTCTCATTATTTGAACACTTTCAATGATCTCTTCCTCTGATAATGTAGGATTTCCTTGAAAGACAGGGAAAAACCCCGGTTTTTGGAGTTGAAATAATTGAAGCTCGAAGGTAGGAGAGGGGGTGGCCGGGCCCCCTCGACCCCAATTTTT
>NW_007455861.1:0-361 GCF_000475195.1 Diaphorina citri | reverse complement strand
TGGATTTTAGGATTATTGAGATATTGGGGAAAATCCTACAATGCTGCAGTGAGCACCAAAGTTGTGACATAATAACACGAAGAAACTGGATTTACATTATATTACATACATATTCGACTAGATTTAGAACTGCAATGTAGATAATCCATGAACAACTCTGGGATCTTTGCTTTTTTTTCCCAAGAGGTTTGATAGAGGGAACTGTAACTGCTAAGGTCTTATCGTCCCGAAACCAAAGAGAGAAGAAATACAGTATAGGAGAAAGCCAGCCGTTCCGAGAACAAACATTACCCGTTCAGGATAAAATCTGCCCCGGGCGGTGATCCCGCGGCCTAATAGCCCTTACAAGGCAAACGAGGTA
>NW_007455860.1:0-361 GCF_000475195.1 Diaphorina citri | reverse complement strand
TTTTTTTTTTAATTCTATTTATTTTGAGCCTATTTTGACAAATGTAGGAAGCAATAGTTCTATGTATTTTGAGAAATATTAATAGAGCAATAGTTCTCTTATTCATCCCCCTTTTCATGTCTTACATTTTATTTTGTTGTACCTATTGATTAAAATGTTTTCTTTTACAGGTAATGCAACAGTTAGAGGAAGAAGCTCTCATGGAGGAATGCATAGAGGCAATGTTAGAAGAAGAGGATGATCAGGTAGAACTTAGAAATCTCACTGATTCAATACTCGCGTCTTCCCAAAGCTTGTGGAGTGATGTGGAGGAGGATAGAGAATCTCATGGTTGTGTGGATAGGACAACTGACCTATGTCA
>NW_007455859.1:0-361 GCF_000475195.1 Diaphorina citri | reverse complement strand
CTGCTACATTGGACGCATGTGGTCTGTGTCGTAGCATGCCCATCCCGTAGTATGCCTCTCATCAGATGGGCGAGAAGAAATTTTTGTGGATATCATTAAATAAAAAATTAAAATATAGATGTCATCTATTAATTTGACGAACAGACATTTCAAAAGACACTTTCTGTATTATAAAAAATATTACATACTTAACTACCGATTTTTCACGTTTTTTTTTTCGAGCTGGTTTTAGTTGGTTGGTTCTGCATAATGCTGTCCAAATAGAAATCAAAGTGTTTCACTCACATCGTTATCGGACGTGCCACACACGGAGCAACACTTGCACTCGATGCACTGCCACCGGTACTGTTTCACCGACACC
>NW_007455858.1:0-361 GCF_000475195.1 Diaphorina citri | reverse complement strand
ATTTTCGCACTCCTTATGGCCAATCAGTTGAATTTTTTGTAATCAGTTTTTTAGGTATACCCTTGAACTTAGTAAGTTATTTGAGAAATTAGACCTTAAAACTAAGGAGGGTACTTGAACTTGGGGAGGTATCTGAGAAATTAGACCTTAAAATTGAGGAAAAGGTATTTGAACTTAAGGAGCCTTTTGATTTGAAAGTTAGGTATGGTAAGTAATTTGAACTAATGGAACATAGAACTCAGGTAGGTTGGTATGTACTATGGACCTTGAAAACTTTTGGATGTTAGATATATAGGTAGGTAATTTGGAAGTTATACTCGTAGGTCTTCATATAAATTTGGAAGTTAGGTGTAGGTACATA
>NW_007455857.1:0-361 GCF_000475195.1 Diaphorina citri | reverse complement strand
TCTCAATTCATCAGAAAACAATATTCATCCATAATAGGTACATAGGTATATAAAAATAAAAGAAAAACGAAAAAAAAAAAGAAAAAAAAAAACCATATCAAACATTATTGGAGAGTAGGTAACTAACATAAATAGTTGTTCTTTATACTGAGGTAATCTTCTGTGTTTATAAAATCTATGAATAATCTTTTCAAATGTTTTTTTATCAGCATTGGCGGAATATTGGTTAGATTTTCAGGAAATTTGTTTAAAAGAATAGGACTTAAATAAACAAAATGTTTTCTAATTATTGTTTTATGAACAGGTAAAGCTAAGGCAGATCCAGCCTGTCTGGTATTTGTTTCAACTCTCGAAACTGTAT
>NW_007455856.1:0-361 GCF_000475195.1 Diaphorina citri | reverse complement strand
TTACCGATACTCCTGCGAACAGACAAGCAAATCAATAAATATCTTTACTTCGAATAGACAACACAATTCTTTATTTTACATAATGCTGCAATGGTGCCCTAGAAACGAAGTAATACCAAGACGGCCAAACACAAGATGGAGGGATGAGCTCGTAAGGACTGCTAGAGTCAGGTGGCAATCCAAGGCCAACGATAGACATGTACGAGTACCTATAGAGGATACCTTCGTCCAAGAATGGAACAGAAATGGTTGACGATGACTGCGATACATGCAATAGATAAACGGAAATAAATCACAACTGACACAGACACCCAAACAAAAAGAAATTTTTCGTTAGAAAAGCCCATGGTAAAAGTGTATT
>NW_007455855.1:0-361 GCF_000475195.1 Diaphorina citri | reverse complement strand
AAAAAAAAAAAAAAAAAAAAAAAAAAAAAACAAAAAACAAAAAACAAATGAGCTAGGCATAAATAGTTGTATTATTAAAACGAAGGGATTAACTGATACAATTTACTAGGTTAGTTAGTTGCCTAAGGCAGGTTGGCATACTGAAGTTCTGTTTTGGGTTCAAATTCAAGTAATGGTTTGTTAGTTTGGTAGGAAACTAAGATAAGTTTCCATGTTTCCAAGTAAGAGATTACAGAACATGTTTAAAGTCAGCGGCGATAGCGGAGATAATGCACCAGATACAGATGGACCACTGAAGTTGAGCAACATTGCGCTTGGTTGGTATTCGGATGGGTGACCATCTGGAGGGTAGTTTGGGACC
>NW_007455854.1:0-361 GCF_000475195.1 Diaphorina citri | reverse complement strand
ATCCTTTTTGTTCAAAAACTTCAAAAAAAAAATCTGAAATATTCAAAAAAAATCCGGGAAAAATCAAACAAAAAACGGGGATCTGGCACAGGGGAGCGTGTTGAGGACGAGATTTTTGTGGGAATTTTGCTATAGATCCCACCATTAAAAAAAATACCCTGAGGACGAGTGATACCTATTACATGGGATTTTTATTGTCGTCCTCTAACAAACATAATAGGTACAAAGTGCGTATCACCAAACTTTAACCGAAGTCCGAAGACCGAAGATGTAGGTAAATAGGTAGGTATGTAATCTAAGTTTCGATTTTTTTTTTTTTACATTGGAAAAAGTGTGGTAATGGACGATTTCGACCGTAAAA
>NW_007455853.1:0-361 GCF_000475195.1 Diaphorina citri | reverse complement strand
GACTCTGTAGCTTATAACTCTATACTGAGATTAAGATTGCGTGCGGTTGAGGAAATTCTTGAGGGTTTTATCTTGAGGAAAAACTAAGGGTGTGTGCTTCTTGTCTTTCCTCAATAATTTCCTTGTCCGCAGAGTTCTCTATGGTTAAGTAATAAGTACACATAAAGTTTGGAGGAAAACTACAAAACACGACTATTTGACCTTTGTTTACTTTTCCTCATTAAATGTCCTCCACTTCGTTTTCCAGGAGTCTCGAGTCCAGTTTATTCAACAAAGCCAATGAAATACAGGAAGACATTAGTATAAAGAAATTCGACTTGAAAAATGCTCAACTACATTTAGCCTCCATAAAAGCTCAGGT
>NW_007455852.1:0-361 GCF_000475195.1 Diaphorina citri | reverse complement strand
AAACTTGAAAGAACTACCAAAAAGTACATAGCTTGAAACTGTAGTGTTTTTGTTGTGTTTAGATTATCAGATTTGTTGTTTCCATTCAATTGGGATTGTGTAAATAACAATGATATAACAACACTCACAAAGCATCAAATTGAATTGATCTTCTACAAACTAGGTAAACACAGATTGTGGGTATAAAAGATCAGTCAAGCTTGAACCACAAGATGGAGGAATTTGTGGATAATTGAACATAAATCCATGCTATTCAAGAAAATGAGAGCTTTTGAGATTGATTGCGTAAGTAATTGGTCTAGAATTTAGCGATCTTCAGATCTTGTATGAATATCTTGAAGAACACGATAGATACCTATGA
>NW_007455851.1:0-361 GCF_000475195.1 Diaphorina citri | reverse complement strand
TTATTGTACCGTTCATTTTTATCAAGTGAGGGGATGTTAGGGTGACAATATAAGCCCCATATTTGGACATACAATACAACCATAATAACAATTGTAGCAGTAACAATTTTGTAGCAATATTGTTCTACCATGGTGATATTAATTGAACCATATGACTTGACAGGTTAGTATTGTATACAGGATGTTAATGAGAATATCGTACTACGTACCTATTTATACCGGGTGAAAAAATCCATTGAGTGCTTTTTGGTAAGAACATCGGATATACCTACGTACTAACTTAGGGTATTGTAGAATTTATACTTTTTATTGTAGGATTTATTTATTTATTTATTTATTATAATTAATGACGATCAAAAGT
>NW_007455850.1:0-361 GCF_000475195.1 Diaphorina citri | reverse complement strand
CCTCTGCTAACAGCTTTCAATGATTTTTCCTCCAAATCTTCTCTTACCTCATCTCATTTAAGTATTTGAGTATAACACTGGATGAAACTTAAATGCTGCCCCATCTCCTTCTATTGTTCCCTCAATTATTCCAAAGACAGTATCCATGCACTATGTGTCCTAACCAAGATCCTTTATCTAATTGCCCCCATTACCTGTTCCATATCCAATGATAACATCTTCAATTCCATCACCATTTATATCCACACTTCTAACAGGTGTTTCAGATTTGATTTTGGGTAGTGTGTAGTGCCATAGCTCTTCTACCTCATAATCTGTACAAGGTTTATATGAGTTGTCACTGTTTGAGCTAGAATCACTT
>NW_007455849.1:0-361 GCF_000475195.1 Diaphorina citri | reverse complement strand
GAAGTACCTTTTATGTAGGTGCGAATGTATCTGTCCAACCACAGGGAAAAGCTGATCATGGTGTGATGAATCTGAAATGAAAAAAACATATTGCTTTGTAAAACTATGTCCACACGAGGTGAATCAATGTTGTCGAGGCAGTGTGGACGATTCAGTCGACATCGATTGACGACTATGCGTGGACACAAGATCAAGCCATCCTTTAGGGCTGTTTGCCCCTACACAAAAACGAAAACTCGCGTACCTAGGACACATTATGAGAGGACCCAAGTACGAAATCCTGCATCTCATAATACAGGGCAAAATCATCGGGAAACGATCGGTGGGAAGAAGAAGAAGAATATCCTGGTTACGAAAGCTG
>NW_007455848.1:0-361 GCF_000475195.1 Diaphorina citri | reverse complement strand
CACACACCTCATCCCATCATATACACCACACACCATCAATACCATCACACCACCCATACAATCACACCACGTCGGTAAACCCATCAAGCACACACAACAGACACAAAACACACAACATTCTCACCATAACATCAATCACACCACCCATACCATTGCACCACACACCTCATCCCATCATATACACCACACACCATCAATACCATCACACCACCCATACAATCACACCACACACACACCATCGCATCACACACCTCATCCCCTCATATACACCATCACACAATCACACACGTCCCAGTTTCATTCCAGTGACTCCCAGTGAGATTATTTATTTTGGTCTAAAAGTGTAATCTTCTAGGATTCC
>NW_007455847.1:0-361 GCF_000475195.1 Diaphorina citri | reverse complement strand
AGCTAGAGACTTGAAATTTGGCATGCAGCTGTCAAATGTGACAAGGATAGAACACAAAACTTTTGGTTAGGATAGGTGCTCTAGTTGGCGGCATTTCGGACGCTTTTTGGCGGATTTCGACCGCTTTTTGGCGGTCTTCAGCTATACTGACCAAGCGGTTAGAGATATTTTAAAATTTACATTAGATTAACACTCAAATAAGCATATTACGTAACGATCTCAAATCCAGTATCCTCGTAGATTCGTGTAAGCTCAACCCAACCTATTAAGGAGCGCGGTAGCGCTCCGCCCCGCCAAGTCAAGAAAGTTTGACCGCGCTACTATTGCTATTTGCCCCAAAAACCTAAGCCTCCAAATGGGC
>NW_007455846.1:0-361 GCF_000475195.1 Diaphorina citri | reverse complement strand
CTCTCTCTCTCTCTCTCTCTCTCTCTCTCTCTCTCTTTCTCTCTACTCGACAAACTTTTGCGTTCCGAAATCTGAGAGATACAAATTTGAGAAGATAGAGTAGGCGGAAGAGGAGGAGGAGATAGAGAAGAAAAGGGAGGAGAAGGAGAAGCAGAGAGAAGGACTGCCAAAGATGGTAAGGAGGAAAAGAACTGCGAAAAGGAAACAAAGAAGTAGAAGAAGAGTAGGAAGAGAAGGAGAGGGAGAAGGACTACTTCAGAGAAGGAGTAGAAGAAAGAGGAAGAAAAGGAGGAGAAGAAGAAGAAGAAGAAGAAGAAGAAGAAGAAGAAGAAGAAGAAGAAGAAGAAGAAGAAGAAGAAGA
>NW_007455845.1:0-361 GCF_000475195.1 Diaphorina citri | reverse complement strand
GGGGAGCCTAAATCTACGAATTTAATGCTATCTCACTCGCCAGTGGGATTGTATACTACTAAAGTAAATTGTGCAATTAGTTCCTTGAATGGATGATTTATAATAATTGGTAATAGCTGGTCTATTTTTATCTCACTAAATTTACCTCTTTTACACATAGAATTAAGTTCTATACACTTTCATTCGTCGGGGAGCTAGCCGCTGCCTATTATTTATCTCAACATAAATTTACCGAATACTTACTCTTGAATTTATTAATGGTACATAATAAGTATTCTGTTAAATAATAAAATTCAGTCCTCCTACTACTTACCTTTCCCTTTCACAAGAAGGGATTCCCTTTTGGTCGTGATTTTTTTTC
>NW_007455844.1:0-361 GCF_000475195.1 Diaphorina citri | reverse complement strand
CTCAAGTCCCCCCAATGTCACGTTGAGATGTGTTATGCTTGGTAAAACATGGGCTGGAGTGTGTTATGCTATGATGTCCTAATATGAAACATGTGCTGAGTGAAGTATGCCAGAGGCTAACTGGAGAACAGGATTCAGTGCCAAGAAGATTCTGGCTTCAGGTAGATTTTTTGTAAGCAAGCATATGAGAAAAAATTTGTTTTGGGAATTTGAGAAGAGATCTAAACAGAAGGTACTGTAGGCAGAGAGATTGCTGAAACGACTGAGATGTTCTTCAGAAAATAGCGCCCGGAAAATCCAAAAATGAAAATATGAATCGATTTTTTTTTTTTTTTTTTTTAAGATGAGTGTTCCACCGCCA
>NW_007455843.1:0-361 GCF_000475195.1 Diaphorina citri | reverse complement strand
GACTGTTTAAGTCATTCAGTCTTTGTGTGGGATTCAAGTCTTTTAATTCAGTCAGTCAGTCTTTACACATCTCTAGTGCTTTGTGCTTTTTTAGTTAAAATACTATTCTAAATTCTAATAACTAATAAGTGTTTAGTGTTTATTCAATATGCTAAATGAATACAGTGGTTGTATAATGTATTCCAAATCTCGAAATCCTCAACAAATATTGTAGCGTTGCTGTGTAACTCCTAGAAAAGATTCCCAAAATGAAAAAGTGTTAATGGATCAGTTTCCTGTCACCCTGTCAGTCAATCATGAGTCTCTTTACTAGTCTTCATTGTCTGACCAGGGCACAATCAGCTCTCAAAAGTTCTTCAGT
>NW_007455842.1:0-361 GCF_000475195.1 Diaphorina citri | reverse complement strand
GTTTCTGGATAGACTGACGTTCATAGGAGTTTCTGGATAGACTGACGTTCGTAGGAGTTTCTGGATAGACTGACGTTCGTAGGAGTTTCTGGATAGACATAGACTGACGTTCGTAGGAGTTTCTGGATAGACTAGGACTAGACTAATGTTTTTTTCCATCATTAGTCTGATGCTTTAAATGCTTCTCACTTGGTGAGACAAAATTAAGCAGATTAGCTAAACATTCTCCGGTAATTATTACACAATTTGGTCAAACCACACCTCAAGGTAGAGATGGGAAAAGACGTACGAACGAACTGTAGGAACTTGTTCTTTGAAAAAGTTCGTTCCTGAACGGAACTGTTCTTTCTGAACGGTAAGT
>NW_007455841.1:0-361 GCF_000475195.1 Diaphorina citri | reverse complement strand
TAAGTGTTTTCCTGTGTGTGGCCATATGGCGTCATAAAAGACTTCCAATGAGCATTTGATATAACTGTAGTGATATAACTGCAATTATATACAGTGATATTAGCTGTAGTGATAAAGTAATATAACTGTAGTGATATGATGTTTATGATTAAGGTCGGGATCTTCTGTATCTTGTTTGGTGATAATTAATTTTCTTGTCCCATTCAGTCTGGATGGGTGATAGTGGAGGCCTCATCCTCCTTCTCCTACTCTTTTTCGACCTTTCCTGTGTTCAGACTACACAAACTTAAGCTATCAAGATAAAGTTTTAGACGATTAAGCTCTAAGTGCATTAATTGTGCTTGATGGATTAAAAATACGG
>NW_007455840.1:0-361 GCF_000475195.1 Diaphorina citri | reverse complement strand
AGGGAGAAAGAGAGGTGAAAAGTCGATTATGGAATAAACGGGTTTTAAATTTTAATACACACACATACATAGAAACACACTCAAAAATTAATGAAAGGGAGAGGGAGGGAGAGAGAGAAATATTGCAAGATAAACACTGCATAAACAGGGGAAGAAAAGAAGGGCAGAAAGAAAAGGAAGAAGAGGAGGACGAGGAAAGAAGAAGAAAGAGAACGAGGAAATTGCATACACTATTCTAGGGATATTGCGATATATCGAAAAGCGATATATATCGATATATTTTTCGGCGATATATCGATATATTTCCCCCGATATATCGATATCGATATATTTGAGGGGCCGATATATCGATATATTTGCA
>NW_007455839.1:0-361 GCF_000475195.1 Diaphorina citri | reverse complement strand
AGATCACCGAGTTGAATATTCCGGAGGGCTCGCGTTTGATTACTTGCAGAGCTGTTACAAGTCACACGTTAGAGGAAAGTGACTTGTAACTTGTACTACAAATTGGTTCTAGTTCGAGCTAAGTTTGGTCTAGGAATCAGGGCCAAAGGTAACAAAGGCAACCGGAGGCATTTCTTTTTTTCTTCTTAATAGAGGGAACTGTACAACGGAGGTCGAAGAGAGAATAAGGACGGGATAGGGTAAGTGTACCATTTATTCGCCCACCTAAAAAACGTACCATTTATTGGCCCACTTGCCCACATTTATTTTTCTAATTTTTGTTTTTATGACTACAATTTTTGAATAGCACTGGTTCGATAGC
>NW_007455838.1:0-361 GCF_000475195.1 Diaphorina citri | reverse complement strand
ATTATATCTGAAGCACCGATAACATTGGATGATAGGGGGCATAAAGGGTTCACATGCCAATCTCACTCCCCACAAGTATACAGCTGCTGGGAACTGTGATCCCTGAAAGAAGATTTTCACTGACTGACTCTCGCCAAAAGTTATTTTTCCATCTCTGAACATTCTTCTTTTCATCCTCTTCACACTCAGTATTTTGTATTCTCCGCTGTCTATTTCTTCCTTTAATTCCTCTTCAGTATATTCAACATCAACATTTCGGATTACAGCAGCACGCGAAATGAATGAGAAAGGAACAAATACCTCATGGTCTTTCTTCAGATCTTCACTTTCCACTAGTTTGTTTGCAGTCTGGGCATCTCTA
>NW_007455837.1:0-361 GCF_000475195.1 Diaphorina citri | reverse complement strand
TTTTAAAATTGCGGCAGGTGATAAGTTTGGGACGGGGTCTAGATGAATATAAGTTGAAGACTAAATAGATGAGATCGTGATCCGAGCTACCGACTGGAAGTTTACCATGAGAGATTACACTTCTTTCATCGCCTACCACCATGAGGTCGAGAAGAGAGTGTGAAGTGGCCGTATGATGGGTAGTGTCAGTGGGCAGAACGTGGAGATTAAGCGATGAGAAGCGATCCCGAAGCTGAGCACTTGCGCGACTGGTGGTAGAAAGATCAACATTAAAGTCCCCTAGTATAACAGAATGTTGGTAGTTAGGGAGGTGGAACTCCAAGGCTTCTTCAAACTGATCCAATGAACCGACACGTGGTGG
>NW_007455836.1:0-361 GCF_000475195.1 Diaphorina citri | reverse complement strand
ACCTATGATTTACTCAAGAAACTCTCAGTTGACAAAACATTGAAGCAAAGTTTTCTTAGCAAAGTTTCTTTGATCGATGCATATCATCAAGAGTATAAGGAAATTGTTAGTCAGATTGAGGAACTGAGGGTCTTTGAAAATGAGGATTATATACCAGATTATAGTAAGCTAGATGCTTTCGAGGAGCTAGTAGGCATTATCAAGTACAATGCCAAGAAGTGTGAGCCTACTTCAAGCTCAGGTTCAGATAAGGTATCACCTGAGTTACCCAAGTTACCTCCTTTAGATTTACCATATTTCGATGGCAACATTCAGAGATGGTCGCTTTTCTCTGAGACCTTTACATCTCTGATTCATACAA
>NW_007455835.1:0-361 GCF_000475195.1 Diaphorina citri | reverse complement strand
TCAAGCTACACAACAATGTTCCAATGTTTATTGGTTCACACTTAAAGAGAAAAAAACACAAGACTTCACTAGTGACTATGACTACTAGGAAATAGAAAAAACGTTTCTCATAAAGGCTACACAAACACAATAGTTTCTTCCTAGAGAGTAGAAAGTAAAACAGTTAAAAATGTTAAAATGAGAAATGAGATGTTGGAAAATCTTTTGTAACTTCAACTTTGGATCGGAAACTTATTTAACTAATCTAATAACTATTTTAACTTTTCAAGTTTTCAACTTTTCATAATAGTGGGTGGCCCAACGTCACAATTTTGGCCAAAAGCTGCATTTATTCAGGAAAGCACCAAATTTGGTATGGACC
>NW_007455834.1:0-361 GCF_000475195.1 Diaphorina citri | reverse complement strand
TCTCTCTACCTCCCTCGCTTTCTTCTCTCTCCTTGTCTCTTCATCTTCCTCTCCTTTTGTCATCTATTTCGCACCCCCCTTCTTTCTCTTCCTTTCTCCCTTCCTCAAATTTTCACACTCTCCTTGTCCCCCTCTCAAACTCTTGTTCTCCTATCTCTCTCTGCTTTTCTCTCTCTCTCTCTCTCTCTCTCTCTCTCTCTTTCTCTTTCACCCTTAACTTATCTATCTCTATCCTTCATCTCTACCGTTCTCTTCCACTTCCATTTTCCCTTTTACCCCATCTCCCCCCCCCCTCCTCCTTCTCAGCTCACCTCTATATTTATTTCAATACATGAGAGAGATAGAGAGAAAGAAAGAGAGA
>NW_007455833.1:0-361 GCF_000475195.1 Diaphorina citri | reverse complement strand
GTCGCGCTTCGCGCTCCCTTGGCTTCGCCCCTGAAAACTAATATCGTCCCTGAGTCTTGTCTCGAGGAAATGAAATCTAAAAGCGAGAGCAAATTATTAAACGTAGGAAAAGTTTTGCTGGCCTCAAAGCGTGTTCCCCGTGTATTTCTTATGGGAGGACTAAAAAACTTCAATATCTCGGGAATGGTTAGGAATTTCGGGAGTTTCCGATTTTTCCCAGTAACTACAAAAAATAAGGAATCCAATGGTGAAAACCGCATCTTCCTAGCTCATCTAGAAGTGAGTTAGAATTAGTATGAGTGAGTGAGTGAGTGAGTGAGTCAGTCAGTTACACAAGGGGCTGTATATATTTAGGACTCGC
>NW_007455832.1:0-361 GCF_000475195.1 Diaphorina citri | reverse complement strand
TCAGAAATGAGAATCCTCAAGAAGAAATATACCTACGCCTCCATTCAAATGTTAAGAGATTGGCGGGATAACTGGACAAAGGGTAGAAACGTAGATAGTATCCGTCTTCAGAAGTTATCATTTATTACCATAAAACGACAATCTGTTCAAGAAGATTTTATAGGTATCATCTGGAGTCTGGAGCAGCATGGGTAGGAATGATGTTGCATCTATCGAAAAGGGGAACCAGGAGTTCTTACATTTGTTCCCAAAGCCGACACCCTATAATTGGGTGAGATGTTCAAGTGATTCAGATCATAAAACTTGATTTATATTTTATGTATCATCCATCCTCTGACAAAACATGTGCTGCGGTTATTAA
>NW_007455831.1:0-361 GCF_000475195.1 Diaphorina citri | reverse complement strand
ACATTCATTGAGGAATTGAAAATCTCCGGGTAGAAACACTCTGCCCTCACGTCACGTGAAGTCATGGGGAGTCAGAAAGATATGATTCAAAGCTACACTGTTCTGACTGACTCATTATTATTTTTATTTATTTTATTTTTTATTTTTATTTTATTTTATTTTTATTTTATTTATTTATTTTTTGACAACTCAGCAATGCAGGCCATTTTTGAGGCTAAAATGTAATTTCTTACCTTTAACTGCGTTCAGCTTGTTTCCCACCATCTGTTTTGCTACGAATGCTGCCATAGTGTCCTGAGTAGTGAAAGGTCCTGGGTTCGAATCTGTACAGAAGCTCGACTAGTGTCTGGAAACAGAGAGA
>NW_007455830.1:0-361 GCF_000475195.1 Diaphorina citri | reverse complement strand
TGTTATTATGGTATTTTTCACTCGGAAATGTTCGGAACTTACCAAAACTTATCCCATGATGTTATTACGGTATTTTCACTAGGAAATGGTCGGAACTTACTAAAACTTACCCAATGATGTTACTATGGCATTTTTAACTGGGGAATGACCCGAACTTACTAAAACTTACATAATGATGTTATTATGGTATTTTCTCACTCGGAAACCACCCGAACTTACTAAAACTTACCCAAAGATATTACTATGGTGTTTTTCACTCAGAAATAACCCAAACTCACCAAAACTTACCAAATGATGTTACTATGCCTATTGTCTTTGTACTTTGTTGCGCTACGCTCATACGTCATATTATGCTAAGTTT
>NW_007455829.1:0-361 GCF_000475195.1 Diaphorina citri | reverse complement strand
ATAGTCAAATAGTAAATCTAAGTTTACTTTTTCTACTACTTCCCTGAATGGGAGTTCTGACATCTCCACCAACAATTTATTATTAGGTAGGTAGGTATACCTAACTATGATGAAATACCTACAAGTAGGTAACCCTTTTTGCTTTCCTTATCCTATAGGAAGGAAAGTAATGTAATCGGGTCAAATTTTCGATGGTCAGTTTTTAGTGCCAAAACACGTTTTGAGGTCCCTAGAGCCTAAATCCAAAGTTTCAGCCATTGGTCCGTGTGTGTGTCTGTCTGTTTTTTTTTTTGTCTGTCTGTCTGTCTGTAAACAAAATATCTCGAGAACGGTAAGAGCTAGAGAGTTGAAATTTGGTATG
>NW_007455828.1:0-361 GCF_000475195.1 Diaphorina citri | reverse complement strand
AACATTATCCGTTCAAGATAAAATCCGCCCGGGGCAGGAATCGAACCCGCGGCCTAGCCCTTACAAGGCAGACACGCTACCAACTAAGCTAACTAGGCTGGCTCTTCTCAATTTCCCAATTTCACCCTTGGGTTGTGTTTATCTTATTTAAGTACCTATATCACTATATTGCAGTTTCCGTTCCCATTATACTATTGGGCTCCATCCCAATCACACCCTTCGTTTCCCTTTCAATTTCACCCTTGGGCTCCTTCCCGATCCTATCCTTGGGCTCTATCACCCCAATCTTCCCGTGTTTCTCCCTAAGACTATTCCTCCTCGCCAACATAGCATTGTACACAAGGAGCAGGGCCCACACTAG
>NW_007455827.1:0-361 GCF_000475195.1 Diaphorina citri | reverse complement strand
CAATTGTATTCATTGAAATGTATTTTTGATGTCATATTATGTACAATAAAAATAAATTGAATTGAATTGAATTGAATTGAATTTCTTCCATTCTCCCTTTTACCACTCCTCCTTTTCCCACCCCCTCTTCTCTTCTCTTTACACTCTTTCTCTTTCTCCCTCCTTATCTCTCCTCACTTCTTTCTTCTCCGATCTTTTTCTAGTCCCTTCTCCCCCGTACCTTCTCTCTCCCTCCTTAGCTCTCCTCTTCTCTCCCCCTCCCTCCTCTCCTTCTCTCTTTCCCCCTTTTTTTTCACCCCTTCCCACTTCCTCTTCACCCTCCCCCTCCTTTTATCTAATATCCCCTCCTCTTCTTCCTCCT
>NW_007455826.1:0-361 GCF_000475195.1 Diaphorina citri | reverse complement strand
TCTCTCTCTCCCCTCTCTCTCTCTCTCTCTCTCTCTCTCTCTCTCTCTCTCTCTCTCTCTCTCTCTCTCTCTCTCTTTTGAAGTTCAAAAATAAGGCCCAAAGACAAGAGAGTCTAAAATTGTGCCAGACCTTAGCATACCATGGTTAAAATTAATGGTTAATAACAGGATAAGGAGGGTTATCTTAAACCAAAGTAAAAGGAACAAGGATTATTGGGGTTAAAGATAGAACTGGGCTAGGTTTGGGTTAAATGGAATTGGGTAGGGTTTTAGGACAGTAGGGTTATGAGCCCAAAGTGATTGGGTGGTAATGGGGGGTGTGCATGAATTGGAGGGGGGCGGTGAATGGATTGGGGGTGTG
>NW_007455825.1:0-361 GCF_000475195.1 Diaphorina citri | reverse complement strand
GTTTTGCTTTACACTATGGCTTAGTTATGGCATAGCTCGGATAATGAAAATTTTTTGCTCGTATGATGCGATGACTATTTATTTTTAGAATGTAATATAGTAATAGCTATAATAGTACCTTAGAATAGGTTCGCATTTTCCAAGATCTAAATTACATCCAGCATGGAAAAATCAACAAGGGTACCTACTACCTATGCAATCATGATACCTACTTCGTGATAATGGTGATGTTATAATAAATAAGTGCATAATTATTAAGAAAAATATCATGTATGTAATGATGATGTCGAGGCCAAACGACCATAAGGGTTAATCCAGAATGGGTTAACCCGACACGCTCGAAACTTGTAGAATCAAACCA
>NW_007455824.1:0-361 GCF_000475195.1 Diaphorina citri | reverse complement strand
AGATGGTTGCTGCGCTTGGCGGTATTTTGACCGCTTTTGGACAGATTTCGACCGTTTTTTGGCGGTTTTCAGCTATATATAGCGACAAAACGGTTAGAGATATTGTAAAAGTTAGGGTAAAAGAACACTCAAATAAGCATCATTCAATAGGATAAGGAAAGTCGTGTGATGTTCACACCAGATTTTTTGAAGAGATTTGATAGATCGAACTGTCGCTGCTAAGGTCTAATCGTCTCAAAAGCAAAGAGAGGAGGACAGGTTAGCAGAAAGCCAGCCGTTTCGAGAGCGAACCTTATGATAAAATCCTTAGGATAAAATCCACCTCGGGCCGGAATCGAACCCTCGACCTAGCGATTACGAC
>NW_007455823.1:0-361 GCF_000475195.1 Diaphorina citri | reverse complement strand
TAATCGGGGATGCTGCCAAAAACCAGGTGGCCATGAACCCCAACAACACCATCTTTGGTGAGTATCAAGGACATTCAATACAACATTAAGTTGCCTATTGAAGTTATTTCTCCTCTTCCCCTAATGTTTTATGTCAATATTTCATTTCTAATTAGGGTCATTTTTTTGAAATGAGGTTTCTGGAAGAGACTTCCACTAATGGCTCAAACCATAAGCTGAGTACTTGGTTGAAATCAAACCACTTTTTTTTTCTCTTTAGTAAGTGTAGGTATGCCAGTTTGATTACATAATTGATGATTCTCATGAAAAATATAACTGTCCAAATGTATTTTTTTCGTAAAGATCGTCAAAAATAATAAAT
>NW_007455822.1:0-361 GCF_000475195.1 Diaphorina citri | reverse complement strand
TAAGCGCTAGGACGCTGGTTTGATTCCTGTACTGGCCATTTTTTCCCCCCTGGATTTTTCGTGATTTAGCCAATGTGTTCGCCAACATCCAGTCATGGACAAGGCACATGAAGAAGAAAGAGAAAACGAGAATCCGAAGAAGAAGAAGAAGACAAAGGAGGAGGAGGAGAAGAAGGAGAAGAAGAAGGAGACGACGAAGAAGAAGAAGAGGAGGAAGAAGAAGAAAAAACAAAGGAGAAGAAGAAGAAGACGAAGGAGGAGAAGAAGAAGAAGACGAAGGAGGAGAAGAAGAAGAAGAAGAAGAAGAAGAAGACGACGACCGACGACTAAAGGCAAAAAAGGATTTTTCTCAAAAAAAAAA
>NW_007455821.1:0-361 GCF_000475195.1 Diaphorina citri | reverse complement strand
TTGAAAATTTGGACCGATTGCAATACTTTCATTACTAGTATAGCTCCGCTATACTGTAGTAATAGAAAGTAAAAAAGCGAGGGAGGGAGAAGGTTAGATACCTATAATATTATTTAACAAAAAAATGTTGATTAGAAATTCATATTGCAAAAATTAGTCTTATCTCTATGACATTAGAACTCGCATTAACATTATTAACACTAAACTATGTCTTCAGTTCTTTAACGTCACATAAACATCAAAACATGTTTCAAAAAGGAACAAAGTATCGGTTTTAATGTTATAAGAAGCAAAATCCCGATTTAATGAACCTTGATGGGATTATCTGATGAATTCAAAATCTACTGGTAGAATTTTTGAC
>NW_007455820.1:0-361 GCF_000475195.1 Diaphorina citri | reverse complement strand
TTCGGTTGGTTAATAATAATTGAACAAACACCGAGACTCGCCAAAGCATTGCGTAAATTATCGCAGATATATCAACCTCGTCTAAGCATCATAAAAGTTGGTAATTGCTGTTAAGATGGAACTTGGTTACTTCCTCTTTAGTGAAGAAGACTCTTGACAGACCAAACCAAATCGGTACTCTCGTGTCTGGATGCTATTGGTTATCCAATATTCATAATCACGAATCAAAAACCGATCGGAGTGGTTGTGGAATTAAAATGGTGACCTGAATGAGGTCGAATATGATTTTGCCGTGTCCAGAACGACGGACGAAACTAATTTGTCCATCAATGTATTCAGAAAAGTAGGTATTCAGAGTGTT
>NW_007455819.1:0-361 GCF_000475195.1 Diaphorina citri | reverse complement strand
ACCTTGAAAACGGAGACTGGAAACAAACTAAATTTCTCAAATGGAAAAGAAAGTGCACCGGCTGTGAAACTATTTCACACATGACTTGAAGAAAATAGAAGGTGAAAGAAAACCAATGGCAAATGGCAAGGGCCACTTTGGTCGACACAAAACTTGGCTCCTTTTTCTGAAGTTTTAGAATTTAGACTGTGAACAAACGGATTTGACAAGTACCCGATTTTTCAAAAAGCTTGTAGGCACGATAGGTATTTGTACAAGAGGTCTAAAGGGGTCACACCAAGCCTAGATATGAGCATGTTATACTCACGAGGGAAAATTATATGGCTTCATTTGCAGTCACCAGTGTCGAATATAAACATTG
>NW_007455818.1:0-361 GCF_000475195.1 Diaphorina citri | reverse complement strand
ACTCGCCTTTCCTCTCCGGAAAAGTTTTCCCTTTTCGTTCTCGTGTGAGGAGTGTTGTAAGCGTTGTTATTGCTGTTGCCAATTTGTTGCTTCACATCATCAATTACTTCTAAAGCCTCTGTAAAACAAGGTGCAAATTTATCAATATTAGTAGAATTAGGAGGAATAATGGTAGCTTTTGGGACTCGGATACTGGGGTCGATTCGTGGCCAGCGAAAGTTTCTGAGCCTTTTTTAGACCTTAAAAAATGGCGAACTGAATCGGTGTTTGAACTATACTCGTACGTATGGGTCTTTGGTACAATCAAGAATATTGAGATTTTCTTGTGACCAAGAATGTCACAGATGTCCTAGTGACCTAA
>NW_007455817.1:0-361 GCF_000475195.1 Diaphorina citri | reverse complement strand
TAGTTATGTCATAGGTACATTGTACTATTACTATAGTCTGAGGAAATGACCCTAGTCATAACATTATCCACTTTAACTGAACACTTGATTGTTACATCACATGGCAAGATTTCCATGTTTTTTATCCTTGCTTCCTTCTCTCTCTCTCTTTCTTTCTTTCTCTCTCGCTCTTCCTCTCTCTTTCTCTTTCTCTCTCTCTCTTTAACTCTCTAATTCCTTCTCTCTCTCTCCCTCTCGCTCTTTCTGTGCTTCCGCATCTGTTTCTCTGCCTTTTATCCTTCATAAGGACTCTCTGTCTCTCTCTTTCTTTCCCTCAACAGTCTCAACTCTCTTTCTCTACCATTTGAAAGGGGAAAATTTT
>NW_007455816.1:0-361 GCF_000475195.1 Diaphorina citri | reverse complement strand
AAAACTTCGACCCTGCCGGGTACCGAACCCAGGACCTCCAGTGTACAAGCCTACAGTGATACCCACTCGGTGGCGGAGATTGCTACAGATAGTTCCGTGCAGGGTAATGGGTAATTTTCATTAAAAGCTCGTGCGGTAACGCGAAGCGATTTAATGCTGAATAATTCATTTGCCATGGAAATTACTCTGAGGATCGACTGGATGGCATAATAATCTTTAACCTCTTCTCCTATCTGATTCGCAATTTATTATTATCAGTTAGCTTTAGACGGGATGGTTATACACTGGTTTGCAATAAAAGTTATATTATGCTGCATTAATGTCTTGAAGTGCTCTTATACAATGCGCGTCTAAAGTCCAC
>NW_007455815.1:0-361 GCF_000475195.1 Diaphorina citri | reverse complement strand
ATAAACACAACCAAGAAGTAAGCTGCCGCTACCAACCTGCACATGAACGAAAACATGATCAAAAGAATGTGTAGGAGAGGCAACATTAATCCTACGTGATTTCAACTTACTACTTACAGCAATCAGCACGCCCCCACCCCGAGATCTACCAGACACAATTGGATCCCTGTCACTTCGATAGATATCATAATTTGTTACTTTGACTTCACTTTCAACACCAACACCAACACCAACACCAACACCAACACCAACACCAACACCAACACCAACACCAACACCAACAAAAAAAACAACACCAACACCAACACCAACACCAACACCAACACCAACACCAACACCAACACCAACACCAACACCAACA
>NW_007455814.1:0-361 GCF_000475195.1 Diaphorina citri | reverse complement strand
AGCGGAGAAGAACATGTCCAGTGGAGGCATACTGAGGCAGTGTCTGAGACTGGTAATAGAATAAAATATACCCTTTTTTGGCCTGGATATATCCTGTTTAGACCTGAACGACATTTTTAATTTGTATTACTAAAGTCAATAGAATGTATTGCAATTGGTCCAAATTTTTGGTTGTATATTTGTTGGCCTTACGATATATCGTACCTTATATCGTGAGGCCAAAAATTACCCAATCATCGATGTTGGTACCTACCTACATTGACTGAATAGAACTGAAAAATACCTTTGATTTTCAATTAATAAAAATATGTAATATTATAAATACATATGTACATTAAAATAATATTAATAACTAAAAAAC
>NW_007455813.1:0-361 GCF_000475195.1 Diaphorina citri | reverse complement strand
ATCAACTCATCACACAATGAAGTAAAACACATTAAAAAACTCATAATGCCTGCCGAACCTTATGAGGAAAAAATGAGCATTTAGCACTTCACTTTTACTAAATCACTAATTAGGTATGTTTTCGCAAATGCATCACAACACTTCTTAGTGTAAAACTGTTGTACACGTATGTTGTAAGGTCAATACATACAGACTACAGAGGTATCTATAGCTACAGAGGTTGATACGGAGTCTTAACTTTCACTGTGGGGAAAAATTATGAAAAATACAATGGGGAAAATTCATGCAAAAATGGTTTTTGTCCATTTAGGTATAGCATGTTAAATTCACCAGTTTCCCTAGAATCACTGTTGTAAACTTA
>NW_007455812.1:0-361 GCF_000475195.1 Diaphorina citri | reverse complement strand
ACGGTTCGGCCGCTATTCAAGACTTTAGTTTTGAAAAACCTAGAAAAAGTTCACTCTTCCCAGGACTTTAGTTTTCAGTCCAAGTCAATCCAACATTGCGGAGAGGTTCTTTATAAAGTGTAGATCAAAAGTCTCCTTAGGCCGAACCTCGAGAAATGTACGGTTCGGCCGGTATTTAGAGCAAAATGCAAATTTAGATTACGCTAAAGGAATTCCAGGGCAAAGGGATTACAGTGAAACTCGAAAATATAATTACATACTTGGACTTCTTCTTCTTTTTCTTCTTGTCCTTCTTGTGTTTCTTTCTCTTCTTCGCTTCTTTCTCCGAATCGGTCTGCTCTCCTTCTTCTTTCTCCTCCTC
>NW_007455811.1:0-361 GCF_000475195.1 Diaphorina citri | reverse complement strand
AAAAAATGGAAATAAGTAGGTAGGGTACCTATATGGATACAAGTAAACTGACATGCATGCAATATTCAAGAGAAATATGTTAGGTATGCAAGCAAATGGGAAAATTAGCTGATCATGAGGTGTCAGTGAATAATTGAAGATAGATGTTCGAAACACCGTAAATTCAAACAACTCAAGACACTGAACTTGAACCGCGAGATAGAGGCAAAAGGTCTCAAAAAGAGAGAGTTCTGGGCAACAAAGTAAATATTTTCTAGAATTTCAAAATTCTACAAATATGACGTAAGAAAAGTATTAATTTATCAGCAGGAAGTACGTAGGTATGATCTTCTCAAGATAGGACATTGCTTTTGAGTCTCTA
>NW_007455810.1:0-361 GCF_000475195.1 Diaphorina citri | reverse complement strand
TTTATATAAACAGGTGTGAGTCCCAATCATCCAATTAAAGTCCCGGAGAAATGCGTGGAAAGGATAATAAAAAACGTGGTTCTTTTTCTCTGAACCAAGCTTCAACCGTAGGACTTTTGGTGTTGCTTTGGCATGGGATTTTGTTTGTCCAGAGATGGAAGTAAAAATGAGCTGGAATTTTAGATTGATTTCCACAGAGTTGACTTAAAAAAGCTACCTACGTAAGATATAGCTGTGTATTTTCCACCTAATTCAGATTGGTAAACTTGGCATCTCCACCAAATTCGGTGTGATAGGTATGTGTGTTTTTGACTCAATTTCCGAGACTTGTAAGGAGAAGTTTTGCGATGAAAAGTCCTAA
>NW_007455809.1:0-361 GCF_000475195.1 Diaphorina citri | reverse complement strand
TCGTTCTTGGAAGGCCTGGATTTTTCCTATCCTGTCCTCCTTCTCTTTTTGATTTCGGGACCATAAGACCTCAGTGGTTACAGTTCCCTCTATTAAACCTCTCCAAAAATACATTACTTTCTTTATCATAGGATTATGGGAAAAGATAATTTTGTTCGTATTAGGTTTCAGATAGGTCATTTCACTATCTCTTCCACAGTGCAATAGTCCTAAACTAAAATGGACGCGGCACACAAGAGATCAAGGACAGACCGCCTTAACACATTGAAACACTATCTATTCCATTCCTTCCTAATGCATTTTCCCATTTTGTCATCAGGTGGGCGCCTACTGCTACTCCGAGCTGGGCTGCATGATCTCC
>NW_007455808.1:0-361 GCF_000475195.1 Diaphorina citri | reverse complement strand
GATCTGCACAATACGGCTTTCGAGTTTCGACATATCATGACTTATCTTTTATTGGTCACATAAACAATTTATACTGAGGGAAGAATCAACTCCTGAACTCATAAGACAAATGCCACTGCTACAGGCGAAATATCACACTATCACAGTTCACCAGAATCTATAGCCGTATAGCCTCTACGGTTGTACGCCCTGGGTTAATTTTGGGGTTCGTAAAACGATTCATAGGCACATAACATGTCGTTAAAATTCATATGACGTTTACGAGTTAGCCCTCATCATCAAATCTAATCAAACGTCATATCCTCTTCGCTGATAAATTAGGCAATAAATATAGGAGCAGTTAAAATATCTCTCAGCAGAC
>NW_007455807.1:0-361 GCF_000475195.1 Diaphorina citri | reverse complement strand
AATATATATAAAAAAAGAACCAAACTCAAACTTGTGTAAAGTGTATTTTCTGAACCAGTGGAGACTCCTACACGTTCCAAGAACGAACATTATTAGTTCAGGATAAAATCCGCCCCGGGCGGGAATCGAACCCGCGACCTAGCGCTTACAAAGCAGGCGCGCTACCAACCAAGCTAACTAGGCTGGTAACATTTTACTCCTGCTGCGATAGAGTCAACATCTATCTTGGTCTGAAGATGACGTCCTGAGTGGCATTAAAATTTTAACAATTCAAAACCATCGAATTCAAATTGTCTTGATAGATATTGTTCATACTTTTTTATTATTATTATTATTATTATTATTATTATTATTATTATTA
>NW_007455806.1:0-361 GCF_000475195.1 Diaphorina citri | reverse complement strand
TACTTGGAATCTTATCTGCGAGAGACAATACAGCACGAACACCTGATAGCAGGAGACTGCTATGTGGAACCCTAGCTTTAGCATTCTGAAACCAAAACATACAAAAAATGGTCATGCGAAAGAGTGGATAAAAGAAACTAGCTCGAGATCAATAATCATTACTTGATTAGGTACTTAAAAAAAAAGGATTCACGTCACTGTATAAATGAAAAGGTTTTCAGTGATAAGGATTTTACTCTCCATTCGGTGGCAAGCTACCCGCCTAATCACACTAAAATTACCCAGACTGACACCCATATTTATGAACAAAATGCTGGCTCTTAAGTTCGTGCTAAGCATAGTCTCAAGGCATTTGATTGGT
>NW_007455805.1:0-361 GCF_000475195.1 Diaphorina citri | reverse complement strand
TTTATTCTTCATTGTTTTCCATTTATTTTCGGCCTAGTTCGCCACCCCATTAAAGTTTAGTATTTTGTCTGGTTTTGGCATTTAGTTGCAATAATTTTATTTTGCAATTAATTTTCTTTTATAAGGTTTTCCTTTTACTGTTTTATGTACTTTTCTCTGTTTCATTTATGAAACCTGTTTACTTTTCTCACCTCTTATTTATTTATCCTGCGAGACATCCCGCTCCTCTCTGCTTATGCTGTTAGGTTTTCGTCAGTTATTGAGCTCACCCGCGACATTACCAACGGTTTATCTTAGAGCTAAGTTTCTTGTCGTCTCTACATGGTTTTCTTTTCTTATGTTATTAGTACTTCAAGTGTAT
>NW_007455804.1:0-361 GCF_000475195.1 Diaphorina citri | reverse complement strand
GTATAGCTTGGGCCAAACTTGATGTTTTTGAAAATCATAATCATACCTATACCTACACTCCTACGCAGACTACACACGGAGGTATCGTGAAAGGTACTACTTAGGTACATCTGAGATTGTATTGTACTCAAAAGTAGGCATCTACAGCCAAATGTACCTACATACGCGTACGTATGTACATACATAAACTCGGTACCTATGTGTGCCTAGATATCTAAATAGAGGTACAAGTACATACCTAATGTGGCTTAGATATAAGCATAAGTAAAGTACTTATTACGTGACAGTTGTGTAGTTCAAGGGAATTTTCCAAATCAGTTGATTTCCGAATTCAAGCCTTCGTTATTGACTAGGTTCTTGA
>NW_007455803.1:0-361 GCF_000475195.1 Diaphorina citri | reverse complement strand
AGTGTTCCGTGAATTGGTCTGGTACCGTTTGTGAAAATAGTCTAGTCACTGGAAAACAGCAACACGTGCTTGGAAAATTGTACAGCAATAGCTGAGATCATTGAATTGTTGGGATCAATCGATGAAATGGCATTGATTGGTTTAATTTTCAATAGCAAATCAACATAACCTATTACCGATTGTTTATTGGATTGTGGAAGAGGTACTAGGGGAGGGTTGCTCTTGTCCCAATGAGTTATCAGTAGGAGAAGTTTCCAGAAATCTGGCAACTCCCAAAAAACTGGCATAGGTATTTCCAAAAGATGAATATGAAAAGAATAACTTTACTGTTATCTAGCGTGCTGGGGCCGGGAGGTGCCCC
>NW_007455802.1:0-361 GCF_000475195.1 Diaphorina citri | reverse complement strand
GTTTTGGCCGGTAAAAATTTCTTCACCGTAAGCCCAGGAGGAGTGATTTCCTCAGGTCGGTAAATTAGACAGTCCCAATTTAGGATCCTATTCACTACCTACCAAAATGAGATACCTGATAATCTACCTACCTAGTACAGTGAACTTATTTAGAACTCACGCCTTAAACATTTTGAGTGTAATAGATTAGTTTCAGAGAAAGCAAAAATTTGGTGGTCTAAGTGCAAACAAGAACGAGTTAAGGATAACTTCGTTCTCAAGCCTCTAACGTTTTGATATACCTAACTCAGAGAGCTGTGAAGAGGGAGAACTAGGAAGATTAGAAGAGTGGGAGGAGGAAGAGCAGAAGTTGGAGAGCTAG
>NW_007455801.1:0-361 GCF_000475195.1 Diaphorina citri | reverse complement strand
TTCCTAATCTGCGTTCTTCTATGCAAATAACTTACTATTTTACAACTTCTACACCAAATGATCCTGTTCCTAAACATGATTACAGGTTACAGTAGATAGAAGTTATGTATTTACGTCATTTAGAACACATTTAACTTGAGATTTAGAAAAGTTTTGAAAGAAATTCCACTTTCAAGCCATTATTACCATTCTTCAGCGAATGGTTCAAGAATGTCAATGAAATTTTAAGTATGCCTGGTAATGGAGAGTGGGTGGATTTAGGCAAAAGTGTACCACTGCTGAAAGCAAGTGGCATAAAATATCTCATCAAGCATTCTAATCTCCAAATTACAAATAATTACGTGCTTTTCTACCTTTAAAA
>NW_007455800.1:0-361 GCF_000475195.1 Diaphorina citri | reverse complement strand
ATGACTGACAAATTTTCCAAGCGAAGAAGTATCATTTCCGAAAGTATGTGAAGAACGAGTTAGGGGAAGACGGCCCTATGTGGGGACCCATCTTATCAATGTATTACACTTTGTATTGGCTGACTTTGCCTAACCTTTCTGTGTTCTATTCTTGATCCAAAAAGAATATTATGTAGTAGAAACAACAAAGCTTTTACATATTATCAACAGATCTGAGTTTTTTTTTTGTCAAATTGTTCTAATACATTTTTGGTCCCCAGTATAGGCATGGTTCCTCTACATTACAAAGTTGAGATTAGATCGATAACTCTTAGCTATACGGCCTTGAACATATTGGGTAGAATTAGTATTGTCCAAGTCC
>NW_007455799.1:0-361 GCF_000475195.1 Diaphorina citri | reverse complement strand
CAACCATATACATAAACACTTTCTTGGTACAATGTATTTCTTTTCTGCAATTTTAACACGCACAGTCGCAAACATTGTCTTTTTCCCTAAGTAATGAATTACTTCGATAACTCCCTCATTTGACTACAGAGTACAGAGTCAAAATTATTCTTACAACTTTTGCTATTTCCATTATCGCATTGGAAAAATTACGTGTACATAGTTATTCAAGCAATTATTATGATGTAGCTAGCGGAAAAACTAAAATCTTGAACTTTTTTTTTTAGTTACCTACTGTTTTATAAGTTACCAAAACCAAAGTTGTGTCCGTTATGTGATTTTCATTTTAATTAATTATTTAAAATAATAATAATAATAATAA
>NW_007455798.1:0-361 GCF_000475195.1 Diaphorina citri | reverse complement strand
CAGACCAGTAAACTCCTGGAATTATCCACTTTTCTGGCGGTATACGATTAGGAAATTTGAAAAAGAGAGTTTCACATTCCAGCAACTTCAAAAGAACATTTAAAAGTGAGCTAAAAAGATTTGATTCTTAAGTGGAACCACAATAGACAATAAGAAAAATTGTTTATCTAATTTATTGCCTGGTTTTACTATCGGTGGCATTGAATACTGCTCGCTCAGGACACAGTCATTGGTTATCTGTTTAGTGATTGCAAGTACACAACTACTACTGTACTAGCAATCATACCTGGTGACTGTGTGAGATATTTGCAAAACTTCTAGCGTTATGAAGGCCTAGCACTAGATGCTAACTGATGTCGAC
>NW_007455797.1:0-361 GCF_000475195.1 Diaphorina citri | reverse complement strand
GTTGAGCGTATACCTACAAAGGTACTGACTTCATGTTCTTTATGTGAGGTTAATACCGTTCTCTACCACCGAGCTCTTAGAGGTCTATCATTATGTGCTCAAATTCTGAAATAAATGAGGACAAAATTACATGCCTTGGCTGGAATTGAACTCACGTCCTCCTGTTTATCAAGCGCGTTGAAGGGAGCCCCTTAACCAATACACCACCAAGGTTCTTTCATTGGATGCTTCTAAAATCTAAACGGCTCTCAATCATTCAAAGTTCTATCCCAATATGGCTTGGAGCAGCTTGTAACTCAACAGCATAATCACTTGTTTGAAAATCAATATGGTAAAAGCCCCGGTAACCGGTACTTTGGTT
>NW_007455796.1:0-361 GCF_000475195.1 Diaphorina citri | reverse complement strand
TTTGTCACATCATGAAGTATAATTAGTGCTTTATTTAGACTGTCAGCTTAGAACAAGTTGTTCCATTATACTAACAGTTTAATAGAGCACTTTTTAAATATAATTTTCATGATGTGACAAATGATTTATTTAACATCTTGTTCCCACTTGTTAATCTTGAAATTGAAATGGATTTATTGATCAATCAATTGTTACATTATAAATATATACAACCAATACCTAGCTATGGTACATATGATCAAAAGTCATAAACTATCTATACTATTTATATAAATATGAAAAAAGGAGAGAAAGAGAAAAAGAATCAGTGATAATGAGAATAGTGAAGAGAGTTCTGAGGAACTAATAGTTATGGCCTTTT
>NW_007455795.1:0-361 GCF_000475195.1 Diaphorina citri | reverse complement strand
TATTATGCTTTCTTTATATTAAAGCTAATGGTGTTGCTTAACTCAGGTACCTACTTAATTTTAGAAGGTAAGAATGTAGGAGGAATGAGAAAAGAAAAGCCAGAAGAAGGAAAAGAAAGTAGGAAGAGGAGGAGAAGAAGAAGAAGAAGAAGAAGAAAAAGAAGAAGAAGAAGAAGAAGAAGAAGAAGAAGAAGAAGAAGTAGTTGCAGAAGGAGAAAACAGAAAAGAGAATAAAGAATCGGTATGTAACAGAAATTTAAAACAAGTAGAAAGAAACAAAAAACTAAAAGAGATGGGTAAAGAAGATGAAGAGAGAAAGAGAGGGAAGCAAAAGAAGAAAGAGAATAACAAGAAGAAAACG
>NW_007455794.1:0-361 GCF_000475195.1 Diaphorina citri | reverse complement strand
CAAATTCTCAAATTATATTGAGGATAAAATTCCATACCTCGGCTGGGAATGCTGGGATTGAACCCACGCCCTCCTGTTTACCAGGCGAGCGCCTTGACCACTGCACCACCGAGGCAATTACATCAAATCATTAATTCTTTGTGGTACAGGAGAGAGCTTTTTCACAACTTTAGTGGATATCACAGCATTACTAAGTGCCTCAATTACTATTAATCCTGCTCCCTGCTCGTATCATCAATCTTTTTACACTCAATTGTCCTCACGAGGCTGAATGCACCTCGAACTGCAAGCAGAGCCGAAAAAACTGAGACCCTAAAGGGAATCGAACCCGCGACCAAGACCTTACATTTAATTTTTTAAA
>NW_007455793.1:0-361 GCF_000475195.1 Diaphorina citri | reverse complement strand
GATTTATTTTTTATTTAATAAAAATGGTGTCTACTGGCATGGACTTCTACCTACCTATACCTAGGTACCTACGAAAATGTCCCTACGCCCGCTACTCACCCCAAGGTCGGGGCTCACCCAGAAGGATTGTTTGGGGTTGAGATTCACCCAGAACCAAGCTATACACAATACCCAGCTCAATCCAGGAATTAACTCAATCCCAAGCTAATCCAACCTGTTGAGACGTAACCTTAACCCTAAAACCATGGATATAAAACCTACCTAGACCTACCTACCTACTTTATTAAGTCCAAGTACCTAGTGTATCCCGAGTCCCAATTATCCTGCCACGTTAAATGAAAAAATAAAATAAAAAAAACCA
>NW_007455792.1:0-361 GCF_000475195.1 Diaphorina citri | reverse complement strand
TAAACATAATCCGGCCTCGGATGAAAATCCTGACCATTGGGATATATCACTGTATGTCTCCGGGTAAGAAGAAATGGTTATAAAAACAGTATTATTTTTTGAATTTCTTCCACTCTGTGTCTCTGTAGGGGAAGAATTGACCATAAAAACGGCATTCTTTAAAATCTCCGTTTTTTTTTCTTTTTTTAAGGAATTTATTGATTTTCGGTTGCCCTCACAAATCTATTGAAAACAATTTCAATCTTGAATAGATGGATAAACCATTAGTAGAGTTTTGTATATGAGTAGTTTACTTATTTTATTTCCTTTTGCAGGTTGGACTTCTATGCGATCGAAAATGGGATGCACAGTGGTGCTACGA
>NW_007455791.1:0-361 GCF_000475195.1 Diaphorina citri | reverse complement strand
AGTTCTGCAATGTAGCATTTGAAATCATCTTGGTGGAGAGGAGATCACCAGAGATTTACTAAAGGATGATGCAGTCTTCAAATTAATAGGTACCTGTTTTCTGCAGTTTCAGTTGGTTGGTAAGTACTTACTAAAGCTAAAGAAAATCTAGGTATCAAGACATCAGAAGTTATGAATTTGAAACGCAAAGAGAAATTGCTTTCAAAACAGGATCTGGTCTGATAAAAGAAAAAAAATCATTACTTTGTAATATATGTATTTAGCAAGAGCTCTCTAGTAGTTGCACAGTTCAACCATGCCAATAAGTTTGTTGATTATTTATTTTCAGATTCATCATGGAAGGTGATATAGAACTTAATAA
>NW_007455790.1:0-361 GCF_000475195.1 Diaphorina citri | reverse complement strand
TTCTTGTATTTCCGGTTTACTATGAATCCAACTCCACTCTGTCCTCCTTTGTCTGTTCCTCTAAAGTAGAAGATATGTCCACTTTGAAGTTCAATCCTATCTTCTCCTTTCCTTCTTACTTCGCATAGTCCTATAATGTCCCAGTTGATATTTTCTAATTCTAGTTCAAGTTCGTGTAATCGATCATCTGTCCGTAGGGAAAGTCCATTGTAAGTAGCCAGGTTCAAAATCGTAGGGCAGCCTGATTTGTCTTGGAGATTCTTATCATCCCTGGTCTTCATGGGGCAGCAGCTGTTCTTCCTTCTTCAAGCCACCATTTGAATATTGCTTTCACTGAGCTTTAACTCAAGAAAAGTCATTT
>NW_007455789.1:0-361 GCF_000475195.1 Diaphorina citri | reverse complement strand
TGACTGACTGACTGACTGACTGACTTGTGAAAAAGCTCCTCTGCTTTACCACAAAGATTCATGATTTTGATTGATTTGACCTAACCTTGTTTCGCTCGCTCTTCTCCAGACTGGGACACAGGGGAATGGAATGATGGTATGGAGTGGCCCCGTCGGGGAGGTCCTGATGGGAAGCGATCTGTGTCCAAGCGGGAGCCCAGGGGCGGAAGATCGGGAGAAGAATTGGCGGAAGTGCTGAGCGATATTAGTGACGATCCCGATGAAATACTCAACAGAGATGAGGAAGGGTTCGATTCCGAACCGGGGTCTAACGTGTCAGGTATGTATACGTATAGCCGTATTTCATTATTCTTCTCTGTGG
>NW_007455788.1:0-361 GCF_000475195.1 Diaphorina citri | reverse complement strand
TTTTTTTCCAAGGGTATTGGCCTTTTACAGAATTTAATTGGACTAATTGAGTTTTTATAAAATCTTTTTCTCTGCAACATTTTGTATTAGGTACCTAGTTGTTATGTCCCGTGTTTGCCTAGTGAACACTTGAACAGTGAAGTTCTGGCCAAGGTTCCATTTTTAAACCAAAAGTAACATCAGGTACAGGGTGGTCCAGAGTTACCTGACGGTTTTGATTTGTCCAAAGGCTAAATACAGTATGTCGATTTTGCACGCAGATTGAGTGTTTTCAAAATGAGGGCACCTGATCACCATCACAAACAAAATCCCCAAAAAAGTAAACCTCATTTTGTTATCTTTCATTTAAAATAAATATCAC
>NW_007455787.1:0-361 GCF_000475195.1 Diaphorina citri | reverse complement strand
CGCTTTTTGGCGGTTTTCATCACTTTCCTTAGGAGGATTAGTGGAATCGATCATTTGCAATATACATTTTTTTTAATTAATTTTTTAACCCCGCCGGGATTCGAACCCGGGTCTCCCGCGTGCAAGGCGGGCGCAGTGACCACTACATCATGGGAGCTGAAAAATAATACTCATAATTGAAGAGAACACTTTTCTTATGCTCATATTAACAACTCCTGTAGCTTTAATTTTTACATTTAATATCAAATTTTTACAAATACTTATGTACCTATTATTTACATTCACAAAATTGTAACGTACGTACATAAAATAAAGCAAAGCATAAAGCAAAACACACGTCGCACTCACAATCATAGAAATC
>NW_007455786.1:0-361 GCF_000475195.1 Diaphorina citri | reverse complement strand
CGTCATGTCTTCTTCCTCAATGTTGACAATCTTGAAGATAATCTTGGCGGCTTCGCTCCCTATGACGTTCATCAGCATTACTATCTTTATCTTCTCTGGTTCAGCGTCCAACTTGCTGGCTACCAGATACTCATTCCACATCATTGAGACAAACAAAATATTCTCGCGGACATTTCCAGTCAACATCAATGGAGTAGGACATGGAATATTTATGATCTGCTTGTCATGATTCCCACTCTTCTTTGCCTCCTCCAACTGTTTCTGAAGTCTCTTGTTCTCCTCGTCAACTGCGCTGTACATCTTCCTACTTCTGTCTGAATCAACGCTTTTATATCATCAGGGTTCATATTGTTGTAGTTAA
>NW_007455785.1:0-361 GCF_000475195.1 Diaphorina citri | reverse complement strand
TCTCTCTCTCTCTCTCTCTCTCTCTCTCTCTCTCTCTCTTTCTTTCTTTCTCTCTCTCTGCCTTTTATTTTATCTTGTCTCTTTATCTTCTTTCTTTTTCTTTCTTCTTCTTCCTCTCCTTCTCCTTCATCTTCTCCTTTTTATTATTCTTCTTCCTCTTCTTCTTCTTCTTCTTCTTCTCCTTTTTCTTCTTCCTTCGTCTTCTCCTTTCTCCTCCTCCTCCTTCTTCTTCCGTTACCGATCTTTCGTTACCTACTTTTTCTCCGCCCTCTTCTTATCCTTCTCTTTATCCTAACTTTGTTCTCTTCCTGTCTCTTTTATCCTCACTCCCTCTATAGAATTATCCGGCTCTCACTCCATC
>NW_007455784.1:0-361 GCF_000475195.1 Diaphorina citri | reverse complement strand
ACTCACCTTGTCTACCCGGCCATTAAAGATTCACAAAAAATATCAAATCAAATCATGAATCTTTGTGGTAAAGCAGAGAGCTTTTTCACAACTTTGTGAGTATCACAGTATTAAAAATTACAAGTCTTTCATTTACTCAATCATCATATTTATCATCGCTCGTTTCTTTTGACTGGTAATGCCGCCACTGGTCGCTACTCGATTGAAGTAGCTACTCAATTGTCCTCACGAGGCTGAGTGCACCCCGAACTCCAAGCACAGAGCCGAAAAAAGGTTCACAAAATACAATAGACAACCTCGATTTTCAAAAAGTCACCTATTTCTGTCGATTATTTGATAGAATGCTTCAAAAAATTACGAA
>NW_007455783.1:0-361 GCF_000475195.1 Diaphorina citri | reverse complement strand
GCAACAGCCAGTCACGGAATCAATCATTTGGATGATACAAATTTCTTGACCCCGCCCGGAATCGAACCCGGGTCTCCCGCGTGCAAGGCGAGCGCAGTGACCACTACGCCATGGGAGCTGACACAATCCGTTATACCTACCCGTAAGTTACAAGTTTTCTGTACCTACATATGAAATACATCAAGGAATTTAATAAAGAACATTTCGTTCTAAAGTTCTAAACATTTCATTCTTCCACATTCGTTTTTCCCAGAAGTAAAAAACCAGCTGAGCAAATAAAGTACCAAATAAAAAGAGTATCAAAGAATCAATTCTAGGATTTATCGGTATCAAGCGTGAAGAACGTCAAGACTTCGAAGCG
>NW_007455782.1:0-361 GCF_000475195.1 Diaphorina citri | reverse complement strand
GAAGCTTGTGATGAATTTTCCTGGAAATGTCTTGCGATTTCATTCAGCCTTTTTCTCAGTATTGGGTACTCCTACGATTGTTAGGATATTGTTTCCTTGCTTTATTATGTAGGTACCTAGCCTGTATTGGTATGAGTGATGGATATCTGCCCACAAGAAAGATTACCTGTAAGGCAGGGATTCTCTATCAGGAATAAATAGGTACATATACATTATACACTACATACCTACTCCAAAAAATGATTGACGACTCTACCATTTTGCTACAAAAGTAACTAAATACTGATTCAAATGAATATTCCCCAGATACCTAACTGCCCTTGAGAGGGGGGACTAGTTATTCTCAAGAATTTGGGATCCA
>NW_007455781.1:0-361 GCF_000475195.1 Diaphorina citri | reverse complement strand
TTTTTTTCTTTCTTTTTAATATTTAATTAAAAAAAAAAAAAGATTGTGCCTAGGTACCGCTTTCGCATTACTTCAGGGCACATTCTTTTACATCCATACCTATCCAAGAACGGAAAAGTATGGTTAGAAAATTTTCGCCCTGGCCGGGATTCGAACCTAGCACCTTAGGTTGAGAGTCAGTGCTCTTGACCACTCGGCCACAGAGGTCATAGACTAGCTTTTCTTCAGTCTGTTTCATTACATGATGGGTCTGTTATCTGTTTGTACCATAGATATGTATTTGTTCTACATCTATGGTTTGTTCATATGGCTCTAATCTTCCATTTTGGATCCAATTTTAATGGGTCGATTGACAAGAAAC
>NW_007455780.1:0-361 GCF_000475195.1 Diaphorina citri | reverse complement strand
AAGCCTGGGGTAAAAGGGTTTGCTGAATCCTTTTCAGTTAGTTTTGTGATTACTATGAGGATGATATTGTACAGTATTAAGCAGAAAAGAACCATCCATAAGAGGAATTCCCCTTATGGATGGTTCTTTTCTACATAATACTGTCCGATTAATTCTGCTCATTGAGTTTAGTTCTATGAGGAGAAATTTCATGGTAGCTATGATTGTGCACCTTGTGTTAATGAATTCTTATCACCAACTGATAACAACTAGACTATAATCTTTTGCTCAGACATAGATTGACCTTCCTCTATCTATCTTGACCTTAGCCACATCTCTACTATCTCTATCTAATCTCTAGTGGAGAAATAGTCTCTTTCCA
>NW_007455779.1:0-361 GCF_000475195.1 Diaphorina citri | reverse complement strand
AAGCTGATGGTATTTTAGAGGATTTCTCAGAAATCCTGTAAGAAATATAACTTTACGAAAATAAATAAACAATTTCTTTCTCATTATTTATATTTCCATTGTTTCTTTTTCTTTCCCTTTATTTCCCATAAATCATCCCTCTTTTTCCCTCCAGTTCCCTCCTCGTCTCAAGGTGCAATGCCTAAAGCCCCACCAATGGGCACGTGTACCCAACACATCTCTGGAGGTCCACGCCCTCAAGTTATCTGACATTAGAGGATGGAGTATGCTTTGTGAGGACCCCATCTCTATGCTCGCCCTTCATATCCCAGAGGAAGACCGGTGTATTGACATCCTGGAGCTGATTGAAATGGAGAAGCTT
>NW_007455778.1:0-361 GCF_000475195.1 Diaphorina citri | reverse complement strand
ACTGGGGTGGATGTATCAAGTACCTACAAAATATTAATTCCGGATTAAGTATAGATGATTATGTAGACTGAGAAAAAAAAAATAGGGTACTGACACTGCTGACTGCTGAAAGCCCGTTCGAGTGACTGCATGGGTTTTGGAACTAGGAGGCTTGTCACTTTAATATTATGTAGGTACGTAGGTAGCATTCTAACTGCCTAAATCAGGGGAAATAACCCAATAATAGAGTTCTTCCACTCTAGTCTCCTAAAACTTGTGGCATATCCTATTTTTCTGAGTGATCTATACGTAGGGTAAGTGTACCATTTATTCGCCCACCTAAAAAACGTACCATTTATTGGCCCACCTGTACCATACGCCA
>NW_007455777.1:0-361 GCF_000475195.1 Diaphorina citri | reverse complement strand
TGACGAGAAATACCAACAAATTAATGTTTAAAGAGAGGCAAAAGGAATTTTGCAATGATAAGATAAAATGTGAATCTCCTAATAATAATCGGTGCTACAAGAGTAGTTTAAAATTAGTTTAAGTTCAATCCATTTCTAATTGACAAAAGGCCGGGATGAATGACGAAAAATATTCCATAAAAACCTGTATTGTGTCTAGACATAAAGTCTGACGAGAAATACCACCAAATTAATGTTTAAAGAGAGGCAAAAGGAATTTTGCAATGATAAGATAAAATAATAGTAATAATGAGAAAAACATCTCAATTGTCACAGAATGTTATCAATTGTAAATAATACCTATGTAAGTAGGTAGACAATA
>NW_007455776.1:0-361 GCF_000475195.1 Diaphorina citri | reverse complement strand
GATATATGTGTCAGGTATCTACTTAAATAACATACACATTGTCAGCAAGTAATTTCTTAAAGTATTTGGTGATAAAGAAAAACTGTATTAGACTAAGATGACCCATTTTTTGGAGGGTCAACATAACAAGGAAACACTGCATAAAGTACAAATTTGTTTGAAATTTTGAACATCACTGAAAGTAATAATCACGGGATGGTTATTTTCACTGTATTGAATGTGAATTCCAGATTGCATGTGTCTCAGCAGCAAGTGTGTGTTTTGTTTATTGGACCAATCTTTAGCCTTGCTCAATATTTATCTTGTCTTATACTTGGTCCAGATCCAGACAAGTCGATAATTCCGAGTAATGTTCTCCGAA
>NW_007455775.1:0-361 GCF_000475195.1 Diaphorina citri | reverse complement strand
ATTTATAATCCTTACAAAACCGCTAATAATTCCCTCTCCTCTTCTCCCTCTGCTAGAATTATACCGAATTAAAAAAAATCTAAACCTTAACCCTTCGAGAGTTGAGACACCAAAGATACAGGGCACACAGACAAACAGTCAAAATCAAAACCAAAGTTGGTCGTCACTCGTTAACAGCCAGCCTAGTTAGCTGAAGGTCGCGGCCGTCGAAAGTTCGATTCCCACCCGGGGCGAACTTTATCTTAAACAAATTAGGTTCGTTCTCGGAAATTAGGTTCGTTCGTTCTCGGAACGGCTGGTTTTCTCATATCCTACTCCTTCTCTCTCGATTGCGGGACGAAAAGACCTTCGTTGTAACAGT
>NW_007455774.1:0-361 GCF_000475195.1 Diaphorina citri | reverse complement strand
TACCACCAGTTGCAAAGAACTACAAAAGATTCTGTGGAGCAGTCACCAAGGCAGCTAAAATGTCTATGCCAAGGGGTTACCGGAAGGAGTACATTCCTGGATGGAACGAAGCTTGTGAGATGTTGTATCAACAATATCTAGAAAGTCAAGATCAAGCGATAGGAGACGAATTACTCAAACTCTTGGATGATACACGACGGGAGAGATGGATAGAGAAAGTAGAAAAGATGGATTTTAAAAAGTCAAGCAGAGAAGCGTGGTCTTTGTTGAATAAACTTGATGGAAGTAAGAAGGTCAAACAGGCGAACAAACCAATATCCCCCAACAAGGTTGCCGCTCATATTGTGAACACTTCCCGTTC
>NW_007455773.1:0-361 GCF_000475195.1 Diaphorina citri | reverse complement strand
AGTTCAGAGTAACTTTGTTTTTTATTACTAGGTACTTATGTATATGTTCTTATTATTATTACCTATTATTATAGTTGTAGGGTTGTTACATATTAAAATTAACTTAGTCAGCCTATAGTTAGCTTGGAAGGCAGCGCGTTTGCCTTGTAAGCACTAAGTCACAAGTTCGGTTCCCGCCCGGGGTGGGTTTTATCCTAAACAGATTAGGTTCGTTCTCGGAAATGAATAATATTATGTCCTCCTTCTCCTCCTCTTCCTCCGCCTCCTCTTCCTCCTCCTCTTCCTCCTCCTCTTCCTCCTCTTTCTCCTCCTCTTCCTCCTCCTCCTCTTCCTTCTCCCCCTCCTCCTTCTCCTCCTCCTC
>NW_007455772.1:0-361 GCF_000475195.1 Diaphorina citri | reverse complement strand
AAAATGGAGAGAAAAAGTCGCAATATTTCACCGATGAAATGGACCGCAAGGAACTCCTAATGTACAAGGACTGCGGGGCATTATGGTGTTGGTCCAATACAACATGGCCTGTAACATGTTCTACATAGTCCATAGCATGTTATACATGCCTATATTATGTTGTCCAACACAGCAGATTACAATCTTTGTGTACCTACTATAAGAGTATCCATTCGGCCTATGTCTGTACATTGGTTGAAGGGACAGTTGTTGTTTTTGGGTGGACGGGTTGATCGGAATTGTTAGAGGTTAATGGATCTCTGTGGCCGAGTGGTCAAGAGCACTGACTGTCAACGCGGAGGTGATGGGTTCGAATCCCGGC
>NW_007455771.1:0-361 GCF_000475195.1 Diaphorina citri | reverse complement strand
GTTACGGTGCTGGAAAGAAAAATACAAGCATACTTAAGTACATTTAGTTATTATTGAAAAAGACTAGGAAAAAAATATGTTCTGTTTTAAGGCCAGCCACTCACTATCAGGTAGACCCGAGAGCTACACCTGATTGGCTCCACCTGTCAAGTCTACTGGATCATGTTTTTATTGAAGAGACTACCTAACATCTATTTTTTTTTTTCTTTTTTTTGTGCTACAGCCACTGACAAAACCATAGGCAGTTAACTTAGATGTTATTCTGTGACACTATATCCATGTGGGTGTAGTTGTTGTAGAAAAAAAAAACTTACTCTGTATGTCCCTGGAACACGCAAACAGAATGGATAGATTCTCGGAA
>NW_007455770.1:0-361 GCF_000475195.1 Diaphorina citri | reverse complement strand
GTCCATGTCCCTTCGTAATGAAATACGTGCTCTATTTTTGAATGCGAGGACTCTGCTATGACCGGAGTTTGGAAAAGAAGATGGTAAAGAAAGAAGAAGGAGAGGGAGGAGGAGGAGGAGGTGGAGGTGAAAGAAGAAGTAGACGAAAAAGAAGAAGAAAAAAGGAGGAAGAAGAAGAAGACGACGCAAAATAGAACAAAGAATTTGGAAACAGAAGGAGGAAGTAGACAAAATATGAGGAGAAAGAGGGGAAGAAGAAGAAGGAGGAAAATATGAAAAAGAATAATACCATTCAAATACCACCATACCACGTGGCTTCAAGAACAATTTGATTTTTTTTTTTTTTTTTTTTTTTTTTTTT
>NW_007455769.1:0-361 GCF_000475195.1 Diaphorina citri | reverse complement strand
ACCACCGCGCGCCTTGACTGGACTAAGTTTCAGCAACCAAGCTGATAAGAACCTTGTTTTTACCCCTGTTTGACTGGGGAAAATAATCCAGCAACCAAGTTGATAAAAATCTTGTTTCACTGGGGTAAATCGAGCGAGTGTTAAAGTTTATCAAGCGTGCCGGGAGGCGCGAACGTCAAGAATAGAACAGTCGCGCTTACTTGGGTGATGTTTCAAAGTCATAGAGCAGGAAAAATGAGGACCAACGGAATTTTTCTTTTTCCTCTACGACTTCTAGATCCCGTTAAAAAATACCGGTAAATCGTAAACTTTGACGTCACGGCATACGCTCTCGTAGGCGATGACGTCACATCAAATGTCC
>NW_007455768.1:0-361 GCF_000475195.1 Diaphorina citri | reverse complement strand
AGGGTTAAAAATCAATTCATAATGACTTTTGTCCGGCACAAAGTTGCAGTAACACTTGTCGGACGATTTTAAATTTAGTTCTTCAATAATCATTATTATATAGAATATACATGGTGAACTGAAGAAAAATTGATCATTGACTGCTCCATGAGGAAATTGAAAATCACAAATTACATGAGAATCTACAGTAGAAACTAGAACCTTTTCAGAACAAATCTCTCTTTCTAAAAGTAGAGCTATACCTAAGTAGTTAATAGTTATGCTGTTAACTTCTCACACACCCTGTCCCAGAGAGAAATTTCCCAAGAGGAAAAGATTCTCAGCGTCCGCCCCTCCCTTTCCCCTCCATACAACCTGCCTC
>NW_007455767.1:0-361 GCF_000475195.1 Diaphorina citri | reverse complement strand
CTTAATCACCTTTGCCTGCTACGACTTAGTAATCCAGTGTTATTTAGGTTTTGGGAGATAAGTCATCTCCACCAATAGATTTCTTATCGATACCACCCCAATATTTGTTCACTGCGACTACCAAAGAAGCTTTCACGTGAAATAAGCTAACGTAACGCCATACAAGCTTCCAGCTTCCACATCACGAAATATTGGGCGTTTCTGGTTGTTATTTGACTGCCCGATTGTCCCTTTCCCCCCCTAGAAGTTCAAAGTTGAAGTGTAAGCTTTGTGTTTACCATTTTCGTTCATCTTGTAAAGTAGACACAAAGACATAAAAGCATTGTACGTTATGATATGATTCAGTGGTTGTTATATTTCA
>NW_007455766.1:0-361 GCF_000475195.1 Diaphorina citri | reverse complement strand
CATGGACACTCCTTGCTATCATGGAACCCCTTAGGGAAAAAGGTGTCAAAACATTGAATCAGCTGTTTAACAACTCAACATTGGCGCTACCTAACAATTATGGCCGGGACCACGGTCAAAGATTAATAATTAGATAATTAGATTTATTAGGTAACTTTTATATAGGATTAATCAATCTGGTTGGCCAGAAAATATGAAATTAACCAATCAGAATGCTTTTAAGATTAAAAGTAAATCATAGATGCATTTTAGGGTGCATTTCACAAAAAAAGAAAAAAAAAGTTTTTTTTTTTTCCATTTGATTTGTATAGGGATAGGCTTAACAGAGCTACTGTTAAGGTAAGAGGCTGTTAGGGACTAA
>NW_007455765.1:0-361 GCF_000475195.1 Diaphorina citri | reverse complement strand
GAACCTGTGTATTGCTGTATTCTCAGTTACCTGTTCACTAGCGGGTGGAAGACTGTAAGGATCTGAGGTGTGTTTTTCTAGCTGGACCATGACCTCCTGTAGATGAGACAGTTCTGATAGCATGGCTACTTCTTCATCCTGAAAATAAGAGAGATATATTTTATTGAATTACCCATATCCCATATAATAATAAAAAAGATTATAATGGACATTTTTCATGAAGGTAGTCCTCATTCCTCAATAGTAACTACATTTAATGTTTTTAAAGAGTTAATAACTGTAATAAGTAATAGATCAGTTGCGCTTACTTGGGTGATGTTTCAAAGTCATAGAGCAGGAAAAATGAGGACCAACGGAATTT
>NW_007455764.1:0-361 GCF_000475195.1 Diaphorina citri | reverse complement strand
TTCCCCTTTCAAATCATGTTTCTTGGGAGATTTTATTATTTGATATAATTGTGGCTTTTCAAGCATCACCTTTCCCCTTCCCCTGAACTTTTTGAAACTAAATTATTTTTAAACCTTTGATCCTTTTACCATACAAGGTAGCTGTTGAGCTTTCTGATTGATGTACTGTCTACAGGGTTTAGACGTGAGATGTACCAGTGAGACTTCATCCTTCTAAATCAGCAATAATTTACCTTTACTCTTACCTTTACTTAGGTAGAATTTTATTGTAGAACATAAGGGTTAGAGCTAGGCTTTAGATTCTACATATAAAGAAAAAAGAAAATAACTTTAAACATTCACCCTTATAATAAATAAATGG
>NW_007455763.1:0-361 GCF_000475195.1 Diaphorina citri | reverse complement strand
GGCGAAAAACACTTGACAGAAAAAACACAGCATATCAGAAAACAGAAGGGTAAATAGAAAAACACCAAAAACAGATGAAGTAAATAGTTAAAGGAAAAGTTTACTCTTACCAGCTGATGAGAGATTGTAACTTACGCACAGGTCAGCGTTGCCATGGCAACCACAAAAATGACATGCAGAAAATTTGGGAAGACATTTTTATTTTAATAAGATGAATAAATTTGGTACAAAAACGAAAAATTGGCACTTTGAGGGGTGAAAAGACACATAAAAGAAACAAGCAAAAATAAAAAAGAAAAAAAGAAGATAGATATCAAAAAGAGGCACAAGAAAATTAGATATGGAACATATTTTGAAGACA
>NW_007455762.1:0-361 GCF_000475195.1 Diaphorina citri | reverse complement strand
TATTTAACGCTTCCTCAGGAAAAATCTTTTACTGGAGCTCTGCAAGTGCTTGTTTTTGAGTTTTAGGAATGTGTTCACCACTGGATTTATCTTATTAGGCCTTCTTTTTGTCTTCCCTTTCGAACAGTTCGTTCTATCAAAGTCCACATTTAGTTCTGGAAAATTTGCATCCCATTTTATACCCAACAATAAACCCCCTCCCTTATCTTTCCAAATTTTACTAAAAAACCAGCAACCATCGTTGCATCGAATGTACCTACCTTCGAAGATCGAAGGTACATATACATCGTGAACCACCATGCAAAAAGGATACATTTTTGAGGTGAAATTCCTCAGTTAATATTAGAGATACTAGATTCCT
>NW_007455761.1:0-361 GCF_000475195.1 Diaphorina citri | reverse complement strand
TTACTATTATTATAGTTATATGTCCATATATTATTTATTCTATTTCAAATAAACAAGATTAGTATTCTACATAGGATTGGTAAGCATGTACTATTATGACCTCATTTTGTCCTGTTTAGCATGAATGACTACTGTAAATATCGTATCTATGTACCTATATCGTAGGTAGCTACCTAGTAGGTACCTACTATTTACTGTTTGTCAAATAAAATGTATAAAATCAACATGGACTTTTCTGCTCATCTTTTTTTACTGTAACTTGGGTATTTGCTGAATTCGCTTGTTACTTTCTATTACCCTTACGTATAGGGAACCTATACAAGGTAATGAGAAAGTATTGCAATCGGTCCATTTTTTTTTT
>NW_007455760.1:0-361 GCF_000475195.1 Diaphorina citri | reverse complement strand
TAGGAAAATAAATAAAATAATGTACATAAAGATGTACATAAGACAATGACATAATATTAACACAATGTAAGGTAAGATAGGTGTAACTTGGTACAGGTAGATAAAATATTTCATGTTCAGGTACAATATACATATACTTAGTCATAAAGCCGGTGTAGGTACTATCTACTTGGATTATAATACACATCATTGGAAGAAAAAATAATATTTTTAGGTGTATACCTATGTATGTCTCCTACACAGTACATACCTATTTGTTTAATATCAAACTAAGTTTTATTTCATTTACTATAGAAAACTATAGTAACAAATAAGTTGGATGTTACCCACTTTCTTTCTAGGGGCTGGCGTTTGCTGCGCC
>NW_007455759.1:0-361 GCF_000475195.1 Diaphorina citri | reverse complement strand
AACAGCTCGTGACTTCATACTGAACCATGTAACGAACGATCTCCTAACTCAAGACGAACTTGAAGCCTATCTGTGTTACAAAGACATACATAAAGCGTACACCAAACTAGTGGAAAAAGTCTCTTATGGTGAAACTAACAAGGACTGTGCTGACAAAACCTGTGATAACACTGATGACACAAATATAACTTGGCAAACTGATGAAAAATATGATGAACCCGGAAAATGCTCTGAATTACTTCGTGAATATGATGCATATAAAGTTATCAGTGATGATGAAGGCTGTGATATTTCATCTCTAATTGAAGATAGCAAATCATTTGTTGAAAGGAATTACAAAATTGGGACAAGCATTGAATCT
>NW_007455758.1:0-361 GCF_000475195.1 Diaphorina citri | reverse complement strand
GACATTGGGACATAAATTCAAACGTCGGCAAATGCAACTCTGACCTGAGACTCAGGTCTCTTCCTTATGTAAACAATTACTTAGAGAATGTCATGTGAAATCCCAGCGAAAAGTTTGGGTGCTCTCCCGCGCTATTGGGAACTTTCGGATTAGGGAGCTTTGAAATCTTCTGAGGTCTTCTCTTCCTTATGCAAACAATTACTCAGAGCGTGTCATGTGAAATCCCAGTGAAAAGCTTATGTGCTCTCCCCTTCTTTTGGAACTTTCGGATTAAGGAGTTTTGAGATCTTCTGATCGATCCTTTTCTACGTCATCGTCAGATTCGTCCGTCAGCTGACAACTGCTAAGGTCTTATCGTCCC
>NW_007455757.1:0-361 GCF_000475195.1 Diaphorina citri | reverse complement strand
TTTTCGAACAATTTTGTCAGAAACAACAGAAGATCGGAGGAGGCGAGAAGAAAAGACGCATCGGAATGGAAAGCAGAAATGGAGGAGAGAGGAAAATGGATGAGGATGGAAAGCAGAAGAGAGGAGAATGGAGGAGAGAGAATAAATCTTGATTTCCGCTACCTACTCGTTGTGCAAACATTGTACATTTCGATAGAGATGGAGGAAAAACCTGAAGAGATTATGATAATTCTGTTGGAATAAAAAGACATGTATTGGCACGGTATTAGAGAATATTGTTTCGGAAAATAGATCAGTTGCGCTTACTTGTGTGATGTTTCAAAGTCATAGAGCAGGAAAAATGAGGACCAACGGAATTTTT
>NW_007455756.1:0-361 GCF_000475195.1 Diaphorina citri | reverse complement strand
TTGTAGCGGCTTTAGCTTTCGCCGAATGGCGATAGCAGATTAAAGAAAAGATGTCTTTTTGTATCTGCTATACACCGGTGTGATGGTCTCTAGCTCTAGCCATGTTAAATTGGCTCGCTCGTCCTGAACCGCAGTCAACCATCGTGAGGACTTGTACTTGGTCTTTAAAAGCAGAGAGAACCCTTTGAGGAACTGCCAGCTGGCTAGGCTGGTTAGGGTTACCTACCTCCGTGGAACAGGCTACTGGGATTTACCAAAGAGTCACCCTGTATGCATTTGTAAATAAACAAGTAATGAAATTCTGTGTCTTTTTTACAAAGGAAGTTGCATCTCAGCTCATTGTAAAATCTGTTACATAAGA
>NW_007455755.1:0-361 GCF_000475195.1 Diaphorina citri | reverse complement strand
CACATCAGAAATTACCCAAATTAGGGCTCCGTACCTAGCGCTAATTCGTGTTTTTATGCTTCGTACACAATGTGTTAACCTGGTGTAATGTAAACCAACCATTAGAATTTAGAGTGCTAATTTTCATAAAAATGGGGTCGAATGGATTGAAACACATCACATGTCTTCCTTGCCCTTGGGATGAATTTAAGTTGAAAGACTTTTGGTCAGGGTTCACAAATTAAGGAGCGCGGTAGCGCTCCGCCCCGCCAAGTCAAGAAAGTTTGACCGCGCTACTAGAGATATAAAACTTACCATCTTGTAGATATGCGCGGATCGTGAATAGGTGACAGTAAACAGTACACTTAGGTGACAGAGCGTA
>NW_007455754.1:0-361 GCF_000475195.1 Diaphorina citri | reverse complement strand
ACGTGCAGGAGATAAAATTTCGCCTGTCATATTATTGTTGGCATAATTTATCAATACACGAATTTTGTAGCTCTGATATCAGTAGGTTACATTGTGTAGAAGTCTGGGACAGTGGGACCGATAAAGTTTGTGCTGAAGGCTTATGCCAGTTCACTTGATCCTTTATGCCAGTTCGTATCAGAACATTCCAGTTTTATTAATTTAATTGACAAGTACCTACATATACCTACGATAAAAATAATGATTTAAGTAGTATTTTAGTTGATAAGTCCCTAATTACTTAGATGCCACGGAAAAATGTCGGAACTATGTTTGTGTCAGGTGAAATTAGGTAGGTAAGTATATAAGGATGATATAATAT
>NW_007455753.1:0-361 GCF_000475195.1 Diaphorina citri | reverse complement strand
AAAACTCCACCAGATGGAGCTGCTGTTCCTCGGCCAGCTGCTGATGAGATTTCTGTCCAATCACAACAAACCAGGAGAAAGTCATAAATAAATAAAGGAATTTTGATTGTGTTAAGTATAAATATGCTTGTCACAAATGTCGTTCCCCGATTAAAATACTACGCTAAATTTTATGACATGACTTGGATTCAAACCACCAACCTCCAGATTGAAAGTCCACCGTACTAACCACTGTACCACTGAGGTTGGTTAAATAAATAATCCCAGATAAGTTCAAATTCCCCGTAAGCAACTTCTGTGGCCGAGTGGGTATCACACTAGACTTGCACCCCGGAGGTCCCGGGTTCGATTTCCAGTAAGA
>NW_007455752.1:0-361 GCF_000475195.1 Diaphorina citri | reverse complement strand
TGTAGTTGGTTTAAAGAGAAGAAAGCTGGATTAGACAGGGTGTCTACCAAACCACCTGTATGAAATTCCCTGACTTTTTCAGGTTTTTCCAGTCCATTCTCTAAAAGTCCAGTTTATCACTAACAGATCATATTATTTAATGTTTATTCATTTCATTTATTTGGCCCAAAAGCACTTGAAAAATTAAACTCATGTTCTTATTGTTTAAAACTCATGTTCTTACAAAATATTGAAGGTGGGTTGGAGCCCGTTGTAGTACAAAAAGTTGTATGTTTCAATACTGTTAATAAAAAGTAATGAAAAAAATTTATACCACTTGTCACCCAATCTTGTTTTTTTATTCATCAAGACACTTTTTTTT
>NW_007455751.1:0-361 GCF_000475195.1 Diaphorina citri | reverse complement strand
TTTTTTGGCGGTTTTCAGCTATAGCGACAAAACGGTTAGAGATATTGTAAAAGTTAGGGTAAAAGAACACTCAAATATGCATCGTTCAATAGGATAAAGAAAGTCGTGTGATGTTCACACCAGATTTTTTCTATGTAGTTCGACTCTAAAGCATTCTTCTCAGAATAATACCTAAATCCTTTTTCTTTCTTTTTTAGGAGGGTCTACTTTGGATAATTGGATATTTTTTGACCTCTTTATGATTTCTCTACACCCCTCTCTCTTTCTCCTCCCTCCTTTCCTCCATTTCTCCCTCTCTCTATTTTCATTTCCTCCCTCTCTCTATTTTCATTTCCTCCCTCTCTCTATTTTCATTTCCTCC
>NW_007455750.1:0-361 GCF_000475195.1 Diaphorina citri | reverse complement strand
TTTTTTGGGGAATTCTCCTCCTATTCCTCTTCCTCCTTCTAAAATTTTTACTACTTCCGAGGCCCATTTTGAATAGAGTTCTACAATTTATTGAACTATTTCCATAGAACTAATTATAATATGTACTTGTATTCATAGTCAATTTGATAAGAAATTATCACAATAATACAAATCAGCAGGACAAGGGGGACAAAATTTGTATGAACCCCTGGTATCTCATTGAATATGCAATGTGCAACACACACTATAGCCAACGTACAAGTTGCTCTTCTCGGCATGTTCGATTTTATTGTTCTACACAGTACACATTGTTGGGTAAATATCGTGTTGAAATTACCCCTCAACGATGCTATGTTCTGGG
>NW_007455749.1:0-361 GCF_000475195.1 Diaphorina citri | reverse complement strand
TAAACCGCAAAATTTTGCAAGGGAGTGTCACCTCAATAACACACATAGAACATTATGTCCAAGTATCTACAGGATATATATATGAATACACCTATGAGTCCTATGACTAAAACGCAGTGCACACTGGAGAAAAGCGTTTCATGAAACTTGAGTTTAACTAGTGTGCACCGCGCCACTTTGATGAAACCCGGTTTCATGAAACTGCTCTGTCTTCATCTTAGGCCGGCCACTCATTATCAGGTAGACCTGACAGGTACACCTGACACCTGATGAGCACACACACTATCAGGTAGACCTGACAAGTATGGCTGAAAAGATCCGTCTGTCAGGTATAGGTACCTTATACCTGATGAGTACACAC
>NW_007455748.1:0-361 GCF_000475195.1 Diaphorina citri | reverse complement strand
TGGGACACCCATGCGACACATTTATTAAAACTCAAGGTCAATACTAGCTCGATGTTGAAGTAAATGTTGGATTTCTGAGCACGCGCAGCCTGGAAAGTGGAAAAATATCGTCCAGAATGAGTTCCAGAAGTAAAAGGATTAATTACTATTTAAAGATTCCAAGGTGTAAGATGTCCTTGTATTGTATTTCAAAGTTTCCATTTGAAACACTAAACGAACATGACTGTTAATAGAACCTATTAAAATATAAACACTCCCAATGGTAAGTCTAACTGTTCTGACTCGAATCATGAATCGTACATTCAAACAATTGTAAAATTCAATAAATCACAGAATATGATAAATGTATTCAACGTCCTAA
>NW_007455747.1:0-361 GCF_000475195.1 Diaphorina citri | reverse complement strand
GTAACCACTGAGTGAGGTTAACGCCGGAGGCATCCTTTACCACCTATAACCCTGAGCTCTATTGCAGTCAAGTTCGGTTAATCAGCGGAACCAGCTTTGACCAGTATACGACAATCAGGGAGGCGGTATCATTAAGAAAACAGTAAAAGACTGTTCTTTGTCAATACAGTTGAATAAATTGATGAACGATAGTTATGTGCCTATAATGCCTGCCACTTACGCTCAGACCGTGAGCTTGAAATTCTTTATTTTTCCAAGGAAAAGGCTGTCTGACAAACCTAGAGCTTGAATTCTTTATTTTTTACAAGGAAAAGGCTGTCTGACAGACCTAGGGCTTGAATTCTTTATTTTTTACAAGGAA
>NW_007455746.1:0-361 GCF_000475195.1 Diaphorina citri | reverse complement strand
TGGAACCCCCTGCAGGAGTATGGCCCAGGATAACGGGGAGTAAACTCTGGAAATAAAGAGAAAGCAAAAGGAAAAGATTGATGAGGCTCAACATTAATCTATGAAACAAAACCCTGATTGTTCTTCAGCGTCATCATAATTGAAGGGTGAAAACAAGTGGAATGGAGGAGTTGCAAATGGGTAAAAATTATAAATAAATGGTCGATTCCTATGTAAAAAGTTGGGAAAAATCCAAATCTGAGGTCAAAACTCCGAAAAAATAACTGTAACAGGTCGAAAATTTAATTTTTATAATGAAAGAGTTCAAAGATTTGTGACGTCAGACTTAACGCAGTTGCTATTTTTGTCCGCTAGGTAGCGC
>NW_007455745.1:0-361 GCF_000475195.1 Diaphorina citri | reverse complement strand
GAAATCAGGCAACGCGTGGTTGTAGTATCTGGATGAGTGAGAGTGATCATCTGTGCAATTTTCCCAGCCCAACTAAAACTAAGGCTGTGTGACTCTGTGTGAGATTGATGAATGCACCATTTCCGCAATGCGTGGTTTCAGTATCCAAATAAGTGACCATCTGGGACATCGCCAATCTGCAATGGCAATGGCGTGCTGCTGGCCCTTGCGTTGTGCGTAATTGGTATCCGGATGGATGACCTATGCAATCGCTAATCCCGTGCTGCTGGCTTTTCTCGGCCAACGTAATAATAATAATAATAATAGTGCTTATTTATACTGCTCGCATAGGACTGAAAAGTCCCTTTACTCCAGCAGTAGG
>NW_007455744.1:0-361 GCF_000475195.1 Diaphorina citri | reverse complement strand
ATGTATTTCGACGAGGCCATTTAAGTTCAACACGCTTGCTTAAAGGTGCAGAATGGTCGGGAGATATTTTCACTCGAATTTGAAAGTTCTACGTTCTCCGAATGTGAAATGAGACAATTTATTTTATTCCACACATGTTTGTTCTTAAAATCTTTATTACAAATTATTACTATCAGCTTAGAAGTATTATTAAGTAAAAATCTTTTTAAAATTAATACTTTGATAGATACTTAAAAAAGTGTTTCATCGCCGTTTTTAGTTCGTACTTAAATAGGTAAACAATCTCCTGTTTTCAGGTGCCACAGCGGACAGCAATCAACCTACCCAGAACTCGACTAGCGACAATAACAACGCTGGCAGT
>NW_007455743.1:0-361 GCF_000475195.1 Diaphorina citri | reverse complement strand
ACAATAGTAACTTCAATCACAATCTATAATTTAAAAGGGAGATCCGTTCACTCATTCACAAACTGACCGCTCTGTCTCCAGAACTCCAACACCTAGAAAGCTGATATATGGTAGAAATGTTCCTAATATGTGCTAGATGTGCAAGAAAAGAGTATTTTGCGGAAATCTAAACCGATCTTGAGTTATGATCATTTTTTTTTACGAAGCACGGGCAACCTGCTAGTCTGGTCATATTTGGTTTGTTTGATTTTTTCTGATATTCTATTTTTTTTATTATTTTTTTATCTTGGCTCGGAAGCACCAATTCCAAAAATTAAAACATATCCTATTTTATTCTAATCCTATTTCATTTCTTCAGGTG
>NW_007455742.1:0-361 GCF_000475195.1 Diaphorina citri | reverse complement strand
TTGCTATTAAATGACCAGTGCGGGATATTGAGGAGAAAATGCAACTAGTGGTGGGGACATCCTGCAAAGTAGAGGGGAAAATTGTTAGAAAAAGGATCTCTTCCCAGATGGATGATCGTCAAAATCCCAGAGATGGATAGAAATAGAAAGGTACCCTGAGAAGAGGAAGTGCTGGGTGTAAACTTGTAGTTTTGGCATCTTCACTAATTTCGACACCGACATTTTGTACTTTTGTTCTAAAGTCTCACTTTATTCAACATAATAATATACCTACTCGTACTTAATGTGGTTTTCTACTCCAACTTTCCAAGGACATAATAGTTCCTTGTTGCTTTGTAAAGAGAACTCATCACTATAACCC
>NW_007455741.1:0-361 GCF_000475195.1 Diaphorina citri | reverse complement strand
GTTATTTAATTAAAATTTCATAAGGAATTTAATTTTATTTTATTTACTTTCTGGTAAAGCTATTATTCTTCCTAGGTTACCTAATTTTTACCTAAATAGTCTAAATACCTACACGCGCGAATGGGTCAGATTTTATACACTTCAAAACACAACCCAAAACACTCGATTTACACGATAACGAAATTCAAAAAGAAAACGTTCTTCTTTTTTTTTTGGCTTATCACATTGAAAAATTTACCGTTCCGCAGATAGCTTAAATGAACAATCTTTTACAAGTGTTTGCTTCAACGAACCTATAGTTTTAATTGATCACTTTGTTCATCTTCTAGTGCGGTACTGACCACTGACACAATGGGTCAAA
>NW_007455740.1:0-361 GCF_000475195.1 Diaphorina citri | reverse complement strand
ACCAAATTTCAGCTTTCTAGGTGTTGTGGTTCTCGAGATAGAGCGATCAGTGTGTGAAATGTGAATGAGTGAATGGATGTTGTTCTTATAATATAAGATTCCGCCAAAACATCACTGATGACCCTTCTTATACCAATACCAAAGATTTAAAATTAACCTGGAGAGAAATTAATATCTCAATCGGGAAAAACAAGTGGTTAGTATTCCGATGGGTGACCATCTGGGCGATCGCGTGCTGCTAGCTCTTCCCGGCCAGACTCAAGCTGGGTGAGGTTAATGTGAGGTGGTGGGTAGCTTGTCGCCGAATGGAGGGAAAAATCCCCATGCAGCCAGCCTAGTTAGCTTAGTTGGTAGTACGTCT
>NW_007455739.1:0-361 GCF_000475195.1 Diaphorina citri | reverse complement strand
AATTTCTGTTGTCTTTTATCCCTGTATAATCTTTTTAAAAAGCTGTCTATACGTACATATTTGTCTTTTGTCAAGGTCCAATTGTTTTGAACGTGTATCTATTGGTTTTAAGCACCTGTCTACCTACTTTTACTGATATCCCAGATCTATTCAAAAGATAATATCTCTCCACCAAAGTTCAGGGGTCTCTTTTTCATTTTACCTCATCTTGTAAAGGGAGAGTTAGAGAACTCTTATTTTTTGTCATCTTTTAAAGCCAGACTTCACTTCAATTCATTTATTTATTTATTTATTTAACAAATAACAGATGTACAAAGGTGTCTTTCCCAAGTTAATTCTGACTATTTTTCTGACTTTTAAG
>NW_007455738.1:0-361 GCF_000475195.1 Diaphorina citri | reverse complement strand
TTTTTTTTTTCGTAGCTAGATTTCCCTTTTTTCATTTCCTGTGGGACTTTTATTTTGTCGATGCCTCAAGTTTTATTGACTTCAAAAATTGACAACGAGGAAAAGAGGAAGGGACGAAGAATGGGGTGGTAGGAGGAAGGAAGCAGAAAGGGAGGTTGGTAACACTTAGGGTAAAGCATCATTAGGTAATGTTGTAAAATAAAAAATCTGGTGTGAACATCACACGTCTTTCTATTAGAAAAAAAAAGGTTTGGAATGGGAATAATATCGACCAAAAATTTATTTTCATTTAGTTATTACGTACAATAATGATATTTAACAACTGTATCAACAGGGGGTGTAGGTGAAAGATTAAATGAGG
>NW_007455737.1:0-361 GCF_000475195.1 Diaphorina citri | reverse complement strand
GTCTTTTATAGAACTTGAGTCTTTGTAAAAGAGTGACTTGGGAAAGTTCAAAACTTAAAGCACTTCTTGAGCTCTTCACTATTCAAGATATAATACGTCTTCTTATACGACTGAAGATTACAAACTACTTCTTTAGACACTTCTGACGACTTTCGTCTCGGAGGGAAAAGTACAAAAGTTGCAAATTTGTAAGTTCTGCTAGCCTGGTTAAGCCAGCCTTGTTAACTTAGTTGGTAGTGCGTTTGCCTTGTAAGCGCTAGGCCGCGGTTTCGATTCCCGCCCCGGGCGGATTTAATCCTGATGGGATAATGTTCGTTCTCGGAACGGCTGGCTTTCTCCTATCCTGTCTTCCTTCTCTCTT
>NW_007455736.1:0-361 GCF_000475195.1 Diaphorina citri | reverse complement strand
TACATAGTGCTAAGTCCACCATGTACCTTAGGAAAGCAAAAGAAAAAGACGTACATGATATTTTGAAAAATATGAAAAAGAGAGGTAGAGGAATCGATGGGTTAAGGACCAGTGATATTATTAGAAATATAAACATACTTACTCCAATCATAACTTACCTGGTCAACCTGATGATGAGAAACGCTGAGATACCTACCGCACTGAAGACCTCCTGTATAACACCGCTTTTCAAAAATAAAGGCAAAGCTGATGTCCTGGGATCCTACAGACCTGTGGGTTCGATGCCCATAATAGAAAAAGTTCTTGAAAAGCACTTGAACATCCAGACCAAGAAATATCTCGATGAAAATAGTATAATACC
>NW_007455735.1:0-361 GCF_000475195.1 Diaphorina citri | reverse complement strand
CTGAACTCATTCTGACTGCAGACCTAGATATTTCAGATCATAAATTGTACAATATTGTGTCCGACAAAGGGAAAAAAAGTGACAAATGGACATAGGAGAAGACCAAGGGGGAAAAAAGATGAAAAGGGAAAACGCAGGGAGGAGACAATGAATGGGAATTTTCCCTTCTGAAATATTCGTACGGTCTCGTTGTATGGTTCCTGGCATGTGTCCAATGGTTCTGAGGGAATATTTAATGCACGGTAACTATCAACGATTCGTTATAGTGTATGCCTCTGGCAGGCGATTCCAAAGAATTTCAAATATTTTTTCCCCTATTTATGAACGTGCATTTGTAGAGCTGATGTTATATTGAACTTGT
>NW_007455734.1:0-361 GCF_000475195.1 Diaphorina citri | reverse complement strand
AGTTCGCCTGCCTCGTGAGCGCTAGGTCACAGCTTAGATTCCCAACCAGGCCGAACTTTATCCTAAAGAGATGAGGCTGGCGTTCTCCTGTCCTGTTTTCCTTCTCTCTTCAATTTCTGGACGATAAGACTTTTCGTTGTTATAGTTCCCTCTAGCAAGTTCCAAGCTATATCCCAAATTCTGGAGGATCAGAGTACCTATGGACGAAAAAAAATCGGGTCTACAGTTTCTTTGTAGAGGGTTTGTAGTTTGTTTGTTATAAGTTGTACATATATGTTGTATGTGTACTAGTACTTCAGAGAGTTCATAAATGCACTGATCTCTTTCTTCAACATTGATTAATTGCTTGCAGTGTTGCTTC
>NW_007455733.1:0-361 GCF_000475195.1 Diaphorina citri | reverse complement strand
CCAGAAGTTCCAACCAACCGGTGTTAATGAATACAGAAAAATATATAGATAACCCATGATAGGTAATCTGGTAAGTATCTATCTATGTACATATCTATTGGTAATTGGTGTAAGTATATATGTAACATGCAATATGTTTGTATATCATGTACTGACCTAGGTACAGGTTTTCATGTAGGTAGGTACACCTATTTATATTGCTATACATCAACGATAAATTAATTCCTACGCAAACACTTCTGGCTTACTCAATATGATTCATGGGATTTTTCTAATGAAATTGCCTACCTTACCTACCTACTCACTTTTCTTTTGTAACAATTATTTATACCTCTTGGTAAGTAATTATTTATGACAAATA
>NW_007455732.1:0-361 GCF_000475195.1 Diaphorina citri | reverse complement strand
GAGTGATAATCATTCTATTTTCCAGAGTGAACAATTTCATACCTACTGCACTGATCGAGGTATCTTTCAAAAATTCATTGCTCCAGGACATCCGGCTACAAACGGATTGGCTGAAAGAAACGTTCAAACGTTGAAAAACCGACTCAAGACAATGGCTCAAGACTCAACACCTCTACATGTTAAACTTCAAGATATTCTACTTCGATATCGAGCTACGCCACTTGCGTGTGGTAAAACTCCAGCCGAGTTATATTTGAAGAGGAGTGTACGAATTCGACTTGACGCAGTATTTCCTTACCGACCTCAACCTACGAGTGACTATTCAAAACCCATCCGTTCATTACAAGAGGGGGAGAGAGTC
>NW_007455731.1:0-361 GCF_000475195.1 Diaphorina citri | reverse complement strand
GAGGAGGGGGGTCGGGAGGGAGATAATAAACGAGGTACCTATTTGTAATTAGAGAGTACAAGGACCACGTGCCTATCCCCCTTCCCCTCTCATAGGCTCTGTTTCCCCCCCCTCGCCTTACGTTCACCCGTGGTATTAATTAGCACAAATAATACCTCTCCACTTCTCCTGCACCCATATTTAATCAGCCGATACTTTTGTTTTGCCTAACAAAATCCTCGAGCGAAGTAATTACTACTCTTCAGATGAGACTTGTTTTCTTCTTCATCTGACTTGATATTTCTAATGGAGCAGTTGCAAATGGGTAAAAATTATAAATAAATGGTCGATTCCTATGTAAAAAGTTGGGGAAAATCCAAAT
>NW_007455730.1:0-361 GCF_000475195.1 Diaphorina citri | reverse complement strand
CCTTCTCTCTTCGATTTCGGGACGATAAGACCATAGCAGTTACAGTTCCCTCTGTCAAACCTCAAAAAAAAAAAACTTTGTGCTCTTTGCTCTCTGTTTTTAGTCCAAGACTGGGAATCTGCATGGCAAGTAAGCGCGTTGCCATTGGCATAGCTGACATAACCATGCCCTTAAAAAACCTAAAATAAAATACATAGCCAATAATTTATCGACTTTTTTGGTATCTAGGACAGTACATTTTTTGAAAATATTGTACCAAATACATGAGACCTTGTTTAGACTTTTCAGTCTCATTCTGGCAGTATAAGCAGGGTATATTCTATTCTATTCTACATTTTTTTTTTTATATATCCTATAGGAA
>NW_007455729.1:0-361 GCF_000475195.1 Diaphorina citri | reverse complement strand
CTCATCCTGAATTTCGTACTTCTCAAACCTTGGAATGCAGACAAACAGTATTTCATGGGCCAGCCGTTCGAGTTTCAGAGTAAGAAGTCATTTCAGGAATAAGCCCCCAGTGCACCTCCTTTGTGCAACAATTTAATGGTATGGAGGTACATTTTAAAATTTTCAGCCCCTCTAGTCAAAACTTTTCAAGAAAAGACCCCCTTATAGGTGTTATGTGTATTACAGTGGGGAAACTTTTGTCTTCAATCCGGTTATGATACTATCTACCTATAGGGTGGGGTACTCCCTTCCCCCCGATTTGAATTACATGAGGTAGATTTTCATCCCACTTCTCCCTTCTCGTAGGGAATATATTCAGTGC
>NW_007455728.1:0-361 GCF_000475195.1 Diaphorina citri | reverse complement strand
TCTCTCTCTCTCTCTCTCTCTCTCTCTCTCTCTCTCTCTCTCTCTCTCTCGCTTTCCCTCTCTCTGTGTCTCTCTCCAAACTCTCCATAGATTATAGTGTGTGTACCAGAGTGTACCTATATCTCCTTTTTTTTTCCTACGTCCCTCCTCTAACCTTTTCTTCACTCCTCTCTCTCTTCCTCCCTTTCTCTCTTTCTCTCCCTCCATCTTCCTCTCTCTCTCTCATAACACCATACAAAACTTTTTCCTTTTCTCTCTCTCTCATACTACAGTTTCCTTCCCCAATAAATTCTCACCGAAATTTCATTCCCATTCAGAAGAATGGGGAAAGATGTCTCTCCCAAACAACTTTACCAAATAA
>NW_007455727.1:0-361 GCF_000475195.1 Diaphorina citri | reverse complement strand
GTAATATAGGGTAATATGTATGGGGTAGTGGATGAAGTATGTTTGATGGCTTTAAATAAGAAAGTAAATGGTACAGTACATAATCTAAATGAAATATCAAAGTAAATACACAGGTCAGGCCCGTGTCCAAGATTTCAGCGAGGGGAGGGGGCAAGAGGGCAAGAATCCGAATAGTGGCTTATAAAGGAGGGATTGGGTGCTCCAAATTATAGGTCAATACTTCTTGGGGGATTGAGGAGAAAGCCGGCACGTGCCCGCTTTCAATCGCCCACCAGGGGTGGATGGAGGGACTACTTCAAAAAGGCCAATTCTTTAAGTACATTACTACATTTAGGAGCAAAAAAAGGCCGATGGGGCACCC
>NW_007455726.1:0-361 GCF_000475195.1 Diaphorina citri | reverse complement strand
TTCGTTTTCCATAAAAATAATGTAAAAACGACTCCGGACTTTGTTTCCTGAAATTTGTCAACGGCACCTTAACGTGAGTACAAACATGCAACCTATTATGTATAATTCATAAGTCCAAATCTTTTGACACCAAATATCGACTAATTTTTCCCTTGTGTAGTAATTAGTCAACCTTAAAATTAACTGCATGTCTTGCTAGATCTTGCTCCGCAGATGGCTCGATCAGAAAATCAAGAGAATGTGTGTCCCCGGAAGTTAGGTTAGGTTAGTATGCCAGTTCATTATCAGTATTGTGCCGATATTATAATTAGCATAAAATTTCGGAACTGGTCCCCTTGAACTCCTTGAACTTCATCAGTCT
>NW_007455725.1:0-361 GCF_000475195.1 Diaphorina citri | reverse complement strand
AAAAAATGGCGCATAATCACTAATGATCGATTATTCTGATCAACCATATTGTTTGTGTTGGTGAAATCCACCATTAAACTTCCATTTAGAATCAAGATTCCCTCACAAAATTTATTTCAACTTTAATAAAAGACAATAAATACAGAGGAGCTGTATTTATTGTCTTTTATTGACAATTAAAACTCTTAGTTATTGACAATTAAAAAAAAAGTTAGTCAACTTAAGTATGTATTATTTGTAAAAAAAGGAAACTTTTGCACAGAATATAGTAGATTGTTCATAGTAAAATTCAGACCCAAAAATGAAATTTAGACTTTCGGCCCTGATGGCCTCTGGAGCTGGAGCTCAAAATGGATATTAC
>NW_007455724.1:0-361 GCF_000475195.1 Diaphorina citri | reverse complement strand
TTCTTCTTCTCCTTCTACACCTTTTCCCACTCAAGCGGGGTCGGTGTTTTTCGCCTGCCTCTTCCAGTCAGCCCTGTTGTGCACTTCATCCCCCGTTAGGTTCTTTTCCCGTAGGTCTTTAATTATGAAGTTTTTCCACCTCTTCTTCGGTCTGCCCCGTCCCCTATTTCCATCTACTATCATCCTCTCAACTCTCTTTCCTACATGGTTTTCCTCTCTTCTTTGAACATGTTCGTACCACTGCATTCTTCTTTCCTGGACTTCCTTCGACACCAAACTTTTTTTTAATCTCTTGGAGGGTTTCAGCAGTCATTATATATAAGTTCTGTGGGTCAACTTGATAAGGAGAACCAAAAAGGCA
>NW_007455723.1:0-361 GCF_000475195.1 Diaphorina citri | reverse complement strand
ACTGTCATCCTAACAGTCTGGCTAAAGAAACCTCTTTTGCCATATTTGTAAATGTCTAGTGATTCCTAAACTGGGGTCTGCGGTCATTCAAGGACTACGATGGCCCCTGGAAGATCACATAAAATATAGTCCAAACTTGTGTAATTGGTCTACATAAATGGGGGAAATCGTGGCCCCTTCATTTGTACATAATTTTAATTTGCAAACACTTTTGTAGGAAACCTGGATATACGGGAAAAATTGCTGGTCCCTTGGATTCCCAATTAGACAGGTTCGACTGTAGTAAAGGGGCCGCAGCACTTCCACTATTGAAAAGAGGTTTGGGAATCGCTGGACTATTCTATTCTACTAAATCCTTTTC
>NW_007455722.1:0-361 GCF_000475195.1 Diaphorina citri | reverse complement strand
TTTTTTTAGTGTGGTGGCAGGATTCTTCTAATGAAGCTATTCCAAAAAGACCGAAAAATGTAACAAGACCGAAACTTTTTTCCAAAAAGTTTGCTTAACTGTGAAAAATCCTGTGCCAATTCGAACATGAAGGGGTTAAAAGTGCATCTCCCATTTCGTGTTTCATCAGGGTTGATTGATGAAGACAATTAAATGTTAACCTATTTATAATCCCATAAATAGAAGTAGTACCTACAATACCTACATATACTCAATAGGTATGTACCTGAGATTACTGAGTCACATTCAACCAGATTTATGGACCTACGAACCTATTTGGAACTTTCAACTTTAGACCAAGTTTTTTTTTTTTTTTTTTTTT
>NW_007455721.1:0-361 GCF_000475195.1 Diaphorina citri | reverse complement strand
CCTACAATATTACATGGGCATCAAACACACATCCTCAGCCCTACAATATTACACATGGATATCAAACACATATCCTCAGCCCTACAATATTACATGGGCATCAAACACACATCATCAGCCCTACAATATTACATGGGCATCAAACACACATCCTCAGCCCTACAATATTACACATGGATATCAAACACATATCCTCATCTAGGTCATTTGAATATTGTATAGAGAAAAAAATCATATAAAATCCGTTTTATCTTTTATCCACATCTTCTATCTATTTTCGAGATTTTTTTTCTCCCATCCAATTTTGGACGGGAAATAGCGCTTACTCGGCGAAAATGAAAAACCAAAATTAAATTACTTT
>NW_007455720.1:0-361 GCF_000475195.1 Diaphorina citri | reverse complement strand
GCATGATACAAATTTCTTGACACCGCCGGGAATCGAACCCGGGTCTCCCGCGTGCAAGGCGAGCGCAGTGACCACTACCATAGGAGCTGACAGAGAGATTAACTTATGTACTCAATCAGCCCTTTGGGAAGCATCATAGGTTCCTTTTAGTAGAGGTCTACAGTCTACACTGCACCTGTGGTTTAAGTATTTCTTAGATACGGTCGGCGTATACCGATGTATAGTGGTTTAAATGTTTAACCCTCCGAAAAGAAAGGGCCTTATCGTTTCTAGTTCTTAACCGCCTCTCCTCTTCTGCTTTCAGTTACCAAAGTTCAAATCCCGTCCGAACTGTCCCCCCTCGGGGTTCACCCCCACCCCA
>NW_007455719.1:0-361 GCF_000475195.1 Diaphorina citri | reverse complement strand
GTGATATAAGTAGTAAGGATTGTTCAATGTTAACAACTAATCAGTATTTTATTTAAAATTAATTTAAAAAAAGTACCTACTTTAAATCCATAGAGAAACATTACATTACATTAAATGAGTACCTTGAAAAAAGTATTTTCGTTAAAAAAAAAAGTTGCTGCATCAAATTCTATCTGATATTTTTGGCTTTATTTATGCAGGTAAATAGGTAGGTAGGGTACATATCAGGTTGGACTTCTCACTATTCCGAGACGAATTGCATAGCAACATAATAGAGTACATAGTAGACGTAGATACCTTTTTCTTTTATTATTTTTGAAAAATAATAGGAAAATTAAAAGAGAAAACCGATTATTTTAAA
>NW_007455718.1:0-361 GCF_000475195.1 Diaphorina citri | reverse complement strand
TCATTACATGAAAGTAAAATCAAAAAATCAAATCAAGAATAATAATAAACTGAATATTAAACAAATTAGATAGGTACAATGGTACATAGGTACTGATTTTCTCTAATCACTACGGGCTAAAAAAATTCCCGGAGGGACGGACCCTGCTTGTTTCTAACTACTCCAGTTCCTTATTTTCACGGATTCAAATGCGGTATGTTCCTGTATCCTATTTTAATATTTTTAATCTAAATGAACGCCTACCTCACTTATCCTACTTGCATTTTAAATAAAACAATATTAAATACAAAGCTCAATAAAAATAAATTCTTTTGAACTATTCCGATTTTGAACGTATTCCTTGTAAGAACGAGTATTTGTT
>NW_007455717.1:0-361 GCF_000475195.1 Diaphorina citri | reverse complement strand
GGGGGGGGGGGGTGGTCCGCGAAGTGATCCTGATTTTCGGAAATGGTCCGCCAGCCAAGGCTTATTGGGAACCCCTGGTCTAGGGTTTAGTAATCCCCTGCAACTCGGAACAGCATGAGCTTTCCAAATATCTTCTCAAGAATCTCAAGCACCTTCTAGTATTTATCTATGTTGGTATAACTACAATAAAGAAGATAGTCCTTATCAAAATGTAGGTACATACTTAAATGATCTAAGGCTCACGTTGAACTCTGGTAAGAATAGATTGGCTACGAATTTCTAAAATATAATAATAATAATAATAATAATAATAATAATAATAATAATAATAATAATAATAATAATAATAATAATAATAATA
>NW_007455716.1:0-361 GCF_000475195.1 Diaphorina citri | reverse complement strand
AAAAAAAAAAAAAAAAAAACTCATGTCTCGGTCTTATTCAGACAAAAAATAAAAACACATGCATTTTCTCCTTTCTCTCGTCTCCTTTCTTTCCCAATCTCACACATAGACAATCACGCGCATGCAACTTTCTCTTTCCTCTGCCGTTTCTTCCTCTCTCATACGACACGTCTCTATTGCATCTGGTTGCACATTTTCGTTCACATATGGCATGGCATGAAAAATTAGGAGAGAATTGGATCAGGATACCTATCTGGAATTTATCAACACTATTGAATAAGGTATTCATGCTCGGTGAAGGTACATGTTAAACACTTTCAAATCTAAGTTCCTCATCAATTGAACTCAACACAACACAGCT
>NW_007455715.1:0-361 GCF_000475195.1 Diaphorina citri | reverse complement strand
TAGTAGCCTACTGCTGGAGTAAAGGGACTTTTCAGTCCTATGCGAGCAGTATAAATAAGCACTATTATTATCTCTACATATAAAATTATTATTGTATAAAAATAAATATTTACATTTTCTGCGGGGTGTTTCATAGGTGAGTGTTTATGTTTGTGTTTTGTTTAACGTTTAGAGGTACCTAGGTATACCTATATCTAATATTTAGTGCACTTGCAGTATAAACAAAAAAATGTAGGAAACAAACCTAGGTAAATTACAGTTTAAAAAGAAAAAGATAAAAGTAATTATGTAAGTTTATGTAGGTAAAAAATAAAACTTAATTGGCATTTTTTTTTTTTTTTTTTTTTTTTTCCCCCCAAGA
>NW_007455714.1:0-361 GCF_000475195.1 Diaphorina citri | reverse complement strand
AAAAAAAAAAAAAAAAAACTTTGAGTATAAAGTAAGATTGAAGATGAATATAAAGGGAAGAAGGAAAAGAAAGGAAGATGATGAGTACAATTGAGTCTTTATAAAAATACAAAACTCGAGCTATTTTCTTTGAGAAAAAATCTGAGGTTTATTTGGGAAAAATAAGTTCATCCCCATTACGAGAACAAACAATTTAGTAAAAACAAAACAAACAAATAGGTACAATGTTGAGTTTATGACGCAACAAAAATAACAAACAAAATGATTAGAAAAATGAGATAGAAAAAAAAATTGAACTAAACTTCCATAAAAGCTTCACATTAGCTATGGTGCAATATAAAACAAAAATAACAAAGAAAAA
>NW_007455713.1:0-361 GCF_000475195.1 Diaphorina citri | reverse complement strand
ATGGCAACCTCTCTAAGTAGGACACTTTTTTAACTGGGAAACCTGGATAAGTGGGAAAATATTGTCAGTCCCTTGGATTTTCACTTAGACAGGTTCGACTGTATTTCCTTATGTCTTTTTTATGAGAAATATTGCACAACTTTCCCATAGCAAAAAGGATTAACCATTTAATGACATGTGCTGTGCAGGGGCAGAAACAATAACTCTCTCTTTTATTATGGTTATCAATATTGTGCAACAAATTGAAGGAATTAACCTCCTCCATTCCTTGAGAAAACAGAGAATTTCCCATGCTTAAGGAAAACAGGCTTTAGAAACAAATCCTATTATCTGTGCTTTAGAAACAAATTGAAGCCATTCT
>NW_007455712.1:0-361 GCF_000475195.1 Diaphorina citri | reverse complement strand
AACGGAGTGAGGTAACGATTTTGCATTTAGTTTATTTGTTTGTTTCGCACTAAATTTTGAAGGCTTCGATGAAATTTTGCATACAAGATCGACACAAAATTTCTCTCTAGATTTTGGGATCATGGAAGCTATTTCCGAGTCCATTCAACCACTTGGATTAATTTGGAGCCTGTTTTCTAGAAAAACTTTGCGCTTGCACTACCTGTAGTCGTTGAACGATCTGTCGATATTATTGTCGTGTTCGATCGACATGCACTTTACCTATTGTAACAGGGATATATCGGGTGAAATATCACGCCAAGCTTCCTCTGCACATCAAACAGACGAGTAAGCACCGTTGACATCTTCATTATCGGATCGC
>NW_007455711.1:0-361 GCF_000475195.1 Diaphorina citri | reverse complement strand
GGTGATAGCGGCCAGCATAAGCTGCGGGGCCGGGGTCTCGTACACGCTATAGATGGTGAACAGGTCGGAACTGAACTCCCGGGGGAAGTAGGCCGAGAGAAGTGCGAGAAGGGAAGACGGGCTGGTCAGGTTTGGCGGCGTCAGGGCTGTGCTGTAAGGGGAGGAAGTCGGTCCCAGGGTCAGGGGGTTGGTTGATCCCAGAGAACTGCTGATGAGGGGGTTGATGGTCGATCCCAGAAGGTTGGGACTGTTGGTCAGGGGATTCACGGCCGTAGATCCCGGGGGGAAAGAACTGTTGGTCTGCGGGTTCATCGAACTCTGGGCGAGGGAACTGCTGGTCAGGGGGTTCATGGTCGATCCC
>NW_007455710.1:0-361 GCF_000475195.1 Diaphorina citri | reverse complement strand
TCGCTTTGAGTTCATAGGTCGTCGCGACAAATTTCAAGATCAGAGCTCATTTGTATGAGAAAATGTGAAAAAAATCCCTTTCAAATTAATTTAAGGATGACTGAATTAATAGGAAAAGACAAGGAAAAGGAAAACAAGAAGAAGACTTTAATCCAGACTCTTATTGGTTGAAAAATCTAGTGAACTTTTCTTAGCCTTGCTGTTTGAGCTCGTCCACCAATCAAATCGCTAGCGACCGCCTTCTGTCAAAGTAAGACATGTTCTTGCTGAAAACGGCTACTTTGTCTTTGGCGTATATCTCTTAGTAGCCCGGTCAAATTTTGACTTTCCGGGGGGGAGTGCTACCACGCTCCTTTATGCG
>NW_007455709.1:0-361 GCF_000475195.1 Diaphorina citri | reverse complement strand
AGGTGCTTCCTCACTCTCTCGGGGAGCTATAAATTGAGAGTAGGTACCCACCTGTCAGTTGGATAATGACGTAGGATTGTCTGGAATTTAGGAGAAATTCTCTAGCACATTCCAGGTGCTTCCTCACTCTCTCGGGGAGCTATAAATTGAGAGAAGGTACCTACCAGTTAGTCAGTCTTGTGTTGGATTTGTGCGAGCGATAAACCCGTGATAGTAAGCGATATAGTAAGCGATTAGTACAGTGATAGTCAGTGAGTTTTCCAGTGCGATATCTAAGTGTTAGTACCGCGATAAGTGACAGTAAAGTACCTAAGTGAAAGTTAGTGTTAACCGTAATAGATAAGCGATCGAACTTTGTGAT
>NW_007455708.1:0-361 GCF_000475195.1 Diaphorina citri | reverse complement strand
ACAACGGAGGAGGTCTTATCCCGAAAATCGAAAAGAGAAGGAGGACATGAGAGAAAGCCAGCCGTTCCGAGAACGAACTTTACCTGTATCTGTTAAGGATGTATAAAGTTCGTCAAGGACTGACAATTTTTTAAAGGCTTTAAATGCAGGCTTCTCACTCAGGCAAACGCAACAAATTACAAATCAAAGCGTCATTAAAGCAGCGTCCCTCAGGGATGGTTCATGTATCCTTCGATGTTTTGTCAGCCGTTTTATTAACCAATGTTTTTATATTCTTCTGCGACAAAAAATAAATAATTAACGTGAAATAAAAAATAAACATGACTCTGTTAGGGTTTCTGTGTGTGGTTTACATTCTCCT
>NW_007455707.1:0-361 GCF_000475195.1 Diaphorina citri | reverse complement strand
TTAACACAATATCCTTCATGTTTCAAATAACATCACATCAGATAATTGAAAAAGCAAATGAAATTGGATACTTTCCTACTAACACTAAAGGGAAATGCCGCTCCAAGAACGTGGAAAGAAAAGTAGACAGAGGAAAAGTAGAAGCAAATAAGCTTGCACGAGTCCCAGGAAAGGAAGTGAGGAGTCAAGAAGTGTACAATTTCATGGGAGAGAGAAAAGGAGAAATGGGAGGGAGAAAACGATACATGGAAAGGAGAATAATATTTGGGAGAGAAGAAGAAACTGAAAAATCTGGTGTGAACATCACACGACTTTCTATTACATTTGCAGAATACGTAGGTATTTGAAAAGAAATAGAAAG
>NW_007455706.1:0-361 GCF_000475195.1 Diaphorina citri | reverse complement strand
ATGAGATTTGGACACTCTCGGTTTAATTCGCTGCTGAAAATGGATACGAATGTGATTTTATGAATGAGAGATTCCGTTTTTTGGTACTTGAAAGGACATTAAATTTTAACGGTGATTTTTACGGAAAAGGAAATCTGACATTTTTTTGCTGTTCGTTAGACGCTTAGAACCTCAACCTAAGTAAAAAAGGGTTGATAGGACGTTATTGATCATTTAGGATAGTTTCGAAAGCTTCAAACATGTTAACAGCATATTGATCAAAGTGATTTCTCAATATTTAGCTTTAAGATACCATGTTTTACTTACAGTATATTACACGATGCGCATTTCGATCATTGGATCATCATCAGGTGGGTATGTC
>NW_007455705.1:0-361 GCF_000475195.1 Diaphorina citri | reverse complement strand
TGTACTCGTCAAGACATATAACATACTAAAATTTGAGCAAAATCGGTGATCTTGCGCATGGTAGGGCTAGGATATACTGTAAGCGAGATTCTACCCGGATAGAACCCAACCCCGCTAGAAACCAGGATTCTAGCGGGGTTGGGATATTTTTGTTATGTGATGGGAAGTCATTTTTCAGTTCTGTCTGTGGAACTCCCTGTATACAATGTTCCTACGTATTTCTCTCTAGCATTAGGTTATATGAGGTAGGTTAGGTCAGATATTATAGTAGGTTAGAGCCATGCTCCACTCTTGTAATATGGACCGACATGCAGCAAATAGACTATTTCTATCTATATATAAATTATCTATAGATAAAGTA
>NW_007455704.1:0-361 GCF_000475195.1 Diaphorina citri | reverse complement strand
ACCCCGCCGGGAATCGAACCCGGGTCTCCCGCGTGCAAGGCGAGTGCAGTGACCACTACACCATGGGAGCTGTGTCCTCACATAGTTGACCGGCCGTCGACCGACGAGGTGAATCTATGTTGTCGAGGCACTGTGGACGGTTCAGTTGACATCAATTGATGGTCGGTCGACAATGTGTGGCCACAGCTTTATACCCGATCTTACCACAGAGAGTTTTCTGTTTATCCAAATCCAGAGCTTAAGAAAAACTGTCCTGTGTAAATCAAATGGGTGAGAGTTTTCTGTTTATCCAAATCCAGAGCTTAAGAAAAACTGTCCTGTGTAAATCAAATGGGTGACGTCAAAAAAAAAAAAAAAAAAA
>NW_007455703.1:0-361 GCF_000475195.1 Diaphorina citri | reverse complement strand
GTTTATAGATTTCCTTCCGGCTCATTAATGTTTTTTTTTTTTTTTTTTTTAATGAACTAGGATGATTTTCGGAGAGTAAATAGATTCAAGCACGTCACCCCCTTTGTTGAGAAGATACAGTCCCCCTAACCGTACACAATATACACATATAGCTCCCTATTTAATATTTAAGATGTGTATAATAGAGACTTTAAATCAAGTGTAAACAGGGGCTTTCATCAGACGTGTGAGGAAGATAATTAAATCAACATCATCAAATGGAGAAAAAATCAACATGATACATGATTAGATAGAGAACACTAAAAGTAAAAATCATACCTCATTGAACGAAGCGCGTAAAAAAAAAAAAAAAAAAAAAAAA
>NW_007455702.1:0-361 GCF_000475195.1 Diaphorina citri | reverse complement strand
ACCCTGTCAAATGCCTTTTCCAGGTCTATGAAGGCAATGTAGGTTTCTTTGTTCTTCTTTAGTTGTTTTTCAAGAAGTAGTCTTAGGGCTAAGATGGCGTCACGTGTCCCTCTTCCTTTTCTAAAACCGTATTGGTCCTCCGTGAGAATTTCTTCTATTTTCCTTTCAGTTCTTCCCAATATGATGTTCAGTAAGATTTTTGATGTGTGGGATATGAGACTTAAGGTTCTATGCTCATTACATTTAGTTGTTCCTGTTTTCTTTGGTATCACACATATCTTACATTTGGTGAAATCAGATGGCATCTCTCCTTTCTCATATATCTCTTGGACCATCTTAAATATACATTCTTTAATACCGT
>NW_007455701.1:0-361 GCF_000475195.1 Diaphorina citri | reverse complement strand
GCAGTGTGAATAGGCGGATTATACTATGTAGCCTTTGACCTGTATCCGACAATTTACAGTATGCTACATTTTGTAGTCTAGATGTGAAAGGTGCCTATAAGGTGTATTTCCTTTTGGGAAACTTTCGGAAATGGAACCGTGGAAAAAAGTCACAAAAGATATCACCAGGTCGCTGTCATATACGGCTTGAATATAGCCGATGGCAATACTTTTACCAAAACCATAGGAATAAGGAACTCCAAGGTGGTGCACCATCGGAATCGCTTCCGTGTCTCAAAGTATGAGCGAATTCGGGGTTTGAGCCTAACATTTACACTTTTCTTCATTATCTAAGTACATATTTCATGCATGATATCATACA
>NW_007455700.1:0-361 GCF_000475195.1 Diaphorina citri | reverse complement strand
CACTAAAAACTGACCATCGAAATTTTGACCCGATTACATTACTTTCCTTCCTATAGGATAAGGAAAGTAAAAAAAGAACCTATTTTATTTAGCCCAGGATATGACAGTAGCGTAAGTCATCAATATCACTCTCTTGTCTCATTAAAAACAGACGCCGCAATCAAAAAGCCCTATTCCTACTAAAGTGCAGGCCACACTTCAGTCAAGTATAGTCAAAATAGATCAGTTGTACCTGATTAGCACAAAAACTATCAGGTAGACCTAACAGGCGGACCTGATCAAGTGTACCTGATAGTGAGTGTCTGGCCTTAGAGGATAAAAAGAAGGTTGGTGAAACCCAGTCTAAAACGATTGACTTCTT
>NW_007455699.1:0-361 GCF_000475195.1 Diaphorina citri | reverse complement strand
TCCAAGCCCGATTTTGTTATTAGTACACATCGGCCTCTCATGTAAGTTTTCACTTTGATATCAGCATCAACTACATATATTTAAATTCTGGCATATGAGGGACAACCCTCCATTGATCTGACGGGAACAGACAAATTCTGCGGCTTTTTTTATTTCCTGGGTTTGTTAGCAAACAAATGTTGAACGCATGAAGCATGGAGGTAAATTTCCGATTGGAATTGGTGAACCATCAGTCTTTTTGGGGCTCCAAGGAGGCCCGCGCTCTATGTTCAACAGATCACTTTTTTTTTTCATTAGTTTGAAAGTAGAAGTAAGTGTTGAAAAAAACTCATACCTACCTTGGAACCGCTTTCGCATTACT
>NW_007455698.1:0-361 GCF_000475195.1 Diaphorina citri | reverse complement strand
AAAAAAGTTTGAGAACCACTGGTCCCTATAGTACCAAACTCCTATAACCCCTATAGTTCAATTATTCGGTTCACCTGAATGGTTCTGAAAAAGGATCCCCCCAAAGGTGCCTTGTTTGGTGTTTGGAGACACAAAGGTGCCTAGTTTGGTGTTGGGTGATAAGATGTTCGATTGAATCCGGGTATAAAAATCAGAAGGTAATGTGGACCTCTTCACACGAGGGGGAAATGAACAATACAGACTGTTGATGTCTTTTTTGGTTCACTCTGATTACCTTTTTGGAGTTTTTGGTTCACTTTGATACCTTTTGTGAGATTTTCTTCTTTATTCTTCTTCTTCTTCTTCTTCTTCTTCTTCTTCT
>NW_007455697.1:0-361 GCF_000475195.1 Diaphorina citri | reverse complement strand
CCTTATGAGGTAAAATTTACAACGCTAGCTCCCGGACTATTAAAAAATCCCCTTTAGTACCAACTTGTGTGAATGAACCGCGATTTCAACTGGAAAATTGACACCCTGTAATAATGGTATTACATGTTCATTTATTCTCCATAATCGACATATAGCACTCTTCTATCAAGAAGATAAAGTTGTTCGGTTTGAAGAGTTGGTGGCTGTGTGGCTACCTAAAGACACGTAATTTGTATCTCAAGATATATACAGATGGGTGGTACTTCTGCTAGATACCGTATCAGTGGTACTTCTGCGAGTATAACATGGTCTAAGCATACCGGAGTATCATTATCCACAGGATTAAACCGCCTCAGTACTG
>NW_007455696.1:0-361 GCF_000475195.1 Diaphorina citri | reverse complement strand
TACAGTACAATAAGCTGTTCAAGTATGTATGGCACTCTACTTATCTTCCTACTTAGAACTTATCATTTTTATGATGTAGGTCTTACTCTATTAAACTGATATCTCTCCCCCCTCCTAGACCTGATGCTGTATGGCACTCTACTTATCTTCCTACTTAGAACTTATCATTTTTATGATGTACTCTATTAAACTGATATCTCTCCCCCCTCCTAGACCCAATGCTTGCTATGCCCATATCAAATTGGTCAGTTGTACAGCTGAAAACCACCAAAACTTCTACTGAACATAGAGAACACCTTAAGTGAACTGATATTATTGACAAGTAACAATATTTAACAAAAGGTTCAATAGGTACCTACAA
>NW_007455695.1:0-361 GCF_000475195.1 Diaphorina citri | reverse complement strand
AAGTCACCCATCCATTTATTGGCCTTGCTCGGCATAGCTTAACATAGGTGACACTAAAACCGGTCTTAAATTATCAACTGAAGTGTTATCTAAAACTTTCTCGATTTGAGTTCATAGGTCGTCACAACAAATTTCAAGATCAGAGCTCATTTGTGTGAGAAAATGTGAAAAAAAATCCCCCTAAAACCAGTTTTTTTTGGTTTTTCAACTTTTTGGTTTTCTGGACAAAATTTGCACCACTACTTTTGTGTTCCTGGTAAAAATACCTTTAATTTGATATATTTATAGGTCAACCAGGTTTGGATAAGTCCTTCTATGGATCTATGGGGACAGACTGACTGATGACACCAAAGCAAATACA
>NW_007455694.1:0-361 GCF_000475195.1 Diaphorina citri | reverse complement strand
CTTATCTGTTATCTCAAAGAGATACATACGTAAAACTACAGCTATGTTGTTACTTTTTATTTCTCTCTGCAAAGGTCATTTAGGGCTGTGTGCCAATTAACCGTTTTTGTTGGCTTTTGAACAATTATTTACCTAAGTACCTACCTACTTTCTACTTGTATTATACGCTCAAGTGAAACATATATTTAAAAGGAATCAAAAGTTCAGTCATCCAAATTCACACCACTCTCGAGTACGGTCTGTTCGGTTAACCCCCAGTGTTCAGTTGCTTTTTAAAAAGTCGTAAAATTCGTAATGACATTGGACTTGATACTACATGGCCTGGTACAAACATCATTGGAGTCCAGTACCATGTAACAGT
>NW_007455693.1:0-361 GCF_000475195.1 Diaphorina citri | reverse complement strand
GGTTCAATGGATTTGACTTATTTGGAACCGGAGTTTAGATATCAATTTGTTTATGAGATGGATTCTTAAAGCTGGCATCGAGTGAATGTACCTATGTATACATACTTAATACGTATGTAGGAAAGATAACAGTTTAGACTTTAGTTACGTTATCGAAATTGTTAGCACGTCATACGTGCTGCGTTCATTTATTATTTTTTGAAGAGATAATTATATAGGAACTGTAACAATGGAGGTCTTATCCTCCCAAATTCGAAGAGCTAAGGAGGACAGGATAGGAGAAAGCCAGCCGTTCCGAGAACGAACCCTATCTCTTTAGGATAACTTTGGCCGCGGGAATGGAACCAACGGCTTAGCACTT
>NW_007455692.1:0-361 GCF_000475195.1 Diaphorina citri | reverse complement strand
CGTGGTTGGGGGGGGGGGGGCTGTCTGAGGGGGCTCGGGCCCCACCTCGAGCTTAATTTTTCAGCTTTATTGTAGGATTTTTCTTCTTCTTCTTCTTCTTCTTCTTCTTCTTCTTCTTCTTCTTCTTCTTGCAATGCTTATCCGTTCCGGATGTTTGCGACCAGCATGGCGATCTTCACTTTAGTTGCAGCTATTCGAAATAGTTCTGTTCCTGTTTTTCCAAGCCACTTTCTCAGATTTTCAGCCAGGATATTCGTCGTCATCAGAGGGCCCGTTTTCCATCTATTTTAGCCAGCCTAGTTAGCTTAGTTGGTAGTGCGTCTGCCTTGTAAGCGCTAGGCCGCGGGTTCGATTCCCGCCC
>NW_007455691.1:0-361 GCF_000475195.1 Diaphorina citri | reverse complement strand
GTTTTGGCACATGGAACTCGCCAAACAGTTCTCAAGTATAGAATTTGATGAACACGATTCTCGGATAAGAGACATTGCATGTCAAGTGGTGAGTAAACACAGAAGAACGAAACAAAGAAAATTCCATGCCCTAATTCATGAAAAAGATAATAGGTACCCCCCTAAACTAAAGGGCCGTCAACATTTTGAAAGTAGAGTTATCAACTTATCCAATGAAGTTTTTGACGCTCACGAAATGAGCCTACTAAATAAAGGTATGAAATATGCATCTAAGCCCAAGTTAAACAGTAATCTGATAAACAACATAATGGTAAACGTTCAAAGTAGATTACCGTACATGAAAATGGTTGATCGACATACC
>NW_007455690.1:0-361 GCF_000475195.1 Diaphorina citri | reverse complement strand
CACCAAACGATAATGATTAGATTAGGTACTTAAATCGAATAAAATTAACTAAAGTAGTACTCCATAAAAATTCCTACTTAATGCACTTGAAACTAAGTACCTAGAATACCTAAATGAAGCAATTGCAGGATGTGTAGTAAAGTAGACAGGAAAAGTGATGAGATTTGAAAACATTGGTTCGTTTCCGACTGGAAAATACCTATTATAGCATCTCATGGAAATCTGACCATGGGCTATACTTATGGAATACCTGGCAGCCTGGCATATAAATAGTTGCCTAGCTCCTAATAGTCCTAATACATAGCTCACGATGGGTTAATAGCTGTATTAGGGGCAATTCAGGGGGCTTGATCGGCTGAGC
>NW_007455689.1:0-361 GCF_000475195.1 Diaphorina citri | reverse complement strand
GATAAACATTGCTTGTTAAAAGATCCGATAAAAACACTTGCGGTTAAAACGTACAGGTGATAAATACATAGGCTAATAATAGGAAGTAGTTAGTAGTACGTAATAATACGTTTGTCTTGGGCTATAAATAAAATTCTAACTGTAGTTATGTTGGTAGAGACTTGGAGAGGAAACTGGGAAGTATTCCAATGACTGCTGAAAACATCAAAGAAAGAGGCGATGAGAAAATTAAGCAATTATCAAAAAGGAAATAAATATATTTCAAGTGGAATAATTATAATAAAATTATAATGGTCCAAATATGTAAGTACAGTAACAACTGCTTGAAAAGCGTTCCCATACCTTCTCTTGAGATTGTTTT
>NW_007455688.1:0-361 GCF_000475195.1 Diaphorina citri | reverse complement strand
GGGCTAGTTTATTGTTTGTAGTAAGTAGTAGGGCTAGTTTATTGTTTGTAGTAAGTAGTAGGGCTAGTTTATTGTTTGGTTTGTAGTAAGTAGTAGGGCTAGTTTATTGTTTGTAGTAAGTAGTAGGGCTAGTTTATTGTTTGTAGTAGGTAGTAGGGCTAGTTTATTGTTTGTAGTAAGTAGTAGGGCTAGTTTATTGTTTGTAGTAAGTAGTAGGGCTAGTTTATAAGTTGCCTTGGAATCCTAGCCTATCATATCCCAGTATTAGGTACATATCCACATGAACTAGCTCCTCAATATTGTCCTCACGAGGCTGAGTGTTATATGTTCAAGTATCCAATCTTCTTTCTATGGAGTGGTT
>NW_007455687.1:0-361 GCF_000475195.1 Diaphorina citri | reverse complement strand
CTACGTGAGAGTCGTATGTATTCAGGACGTAGACCTAGATAGTTTCACTGGAAAAGAAATGAAAGTACCTACAAGAAACATTAGCTAACAAGAGTATACAACAGTTGCTTTCTTTGACACAGCTGAATTCTCAAAAGATGTTCAACTAAACAAACAATTCGTCTCGAAATTGGAAAACAATAGAACGTACCTTGTTTATACTGAGAACAACTGCCCAAACGAAAGTGTAGAAAGGAGCAAAATAAACACATCCAATTGAATTTTTGGACTTTGTTTATCCTAAAAAAAAAAACGAGCCCAAATAAACGCCAGAAAAATACTGCCAGTAAATGACACCTTAAAATGAATTTATGTTCATGGA
>NW_007455686.1:0-361 GCF_000475195.1 Diaphorina citri | reverse complement strand
CCAAGGCTGAGTGCATCCCGAACTCCAAACACAGAGTCGAAAAAATTTCGACCCCGCCGGGAATCGAACCCGGGTCCTTCAGCGTGCAAACCTAGTGAGATACCCACTCGGCCAAGGAGGTTGCTGCCTATTGGAGAATAGAATAGAATATACCCTGTTTATATTACCGAAATGAGACTGAAAAGTCTCTTTACTCCCGCAGTCTAAACAAGGTCTTAGGTATTTGGTACAGAATAAATTCACAAATTATAAATATAACCTTGCTTAAATTAAAAAGAAGAAATATAATAATAATAATAATAATAGACTCTTGAGTGGAAGGCAACCACTAGGCGAGGTTAACGCCTTAGGCGTTCTCTAC
>NW_007455685.1:0-361 GCF_000475195.1 Diaphorina citri | reverse complement strand
TCAAGTCAAAATTGACCAATCAAATGCCTTGAGACTATGCTTAGCACGAGCTTAAGAGCCAGCATTTTGTTCATAAATTTTAATATGGGTGTAAGTCAAGTCATAAGATTTAAATCCATGGGCACATGAATCCTTACCTAACACTTTTGCATTGGTAAAACACAAACATAGTATGACTTGTTCACATGTATTTTTATTCAAATTTTTGATTACAAACATACCTACGAGGGCGGATTTTGTACAGTTTCTGAAAAAATTTATCTTGAGGGCCAAATTTACAAGAGACAAAGTTACGTAGGATTACAAAATTTATATTTTGGTCTTTTTCAATTAAAAGTTCGCCGTGCTTTCGACTGGGGGG
>NW_007455684.1:0-361 GCF_000475195.1 Diaphorina citri | reverse complement strand
AAAATCCGGATACGGTTAGCCGCCCAGTGATAACGCGCTTGCTTGCTATTTAGAAGGTCCCGGGTTCGATGCCCATCACCATTTAGGAAAAAACAATTGCTCTCATACCTACTTCGATTGCGAACATTTCAACGGGTCATTTTCTGGTGTTCTTGCGTTCACCCAGTACCAAACCCGGGACCTTCTGCATGGAAAGCGAGCGCGTTATCATTGGACTAACCCTGTCCCTTCGATTACACAGATCACAGATATTTAGAGCTATTATGAATTATGACTCATCAGGTCATCAGCTAGCAGTCAGATGCTATCAAGAATATGTTTAGGATAATATTATGACAAATACATGAATCAATTTTGATAA
>NW_007455683.1:0-361 GCF_000475195.1 Diaphorina citri | reverse complement strand
TAGGATGAAGGGCCATTTCACACGAGGCTTGAGTGACAAGTGTAGGTCACAAGTCTTCTCAGGAATTCAGCATCAGCAGTCTTGCCTTTCATTATGGAATATGGATACTATTGACAACGAATTCCTGATCTCAAGTGTATTCGTGTACTTGCCAAAATTCCGACCGAGAACTGGAAGAGATAAAGTTCATTTGTGATCGTCATGATAACACGAATGAGGTAATCGTCCTAATGGTGCATTTTTACTCATTCGGCATTTGCCGACCGGAATGATCAGTTTCCATTTGTTCGACAAATGCCTTGCTAGTGGAAACGCACCGTAAGAACTATACTCCCTACTTTCGCGGAGAGCAAAGAGCATC
>NW_007455682.1:0-361 GCF_000475195.1 Diaphorina citri | reverse complement strand
AGGAATCTTTGTGACTTTTTCATTGAGTGTTAAATTTCTTCTAGCGGTGAAGCAATTCCATCGAAGAAGGGTTTATTTTTTGCTTTCTTGTGATGTGACTACTTTATTTCTGGAATTCGAAACCTAGTTCCCTATTTACAGACAAGGTACTTTTTAGTTCTTCCCCGAAATCCAGGGTATCTATTACAGGCAAGGTGGGCAATAGGTATTTCCTTTTCTATCGCTCAGGTGTTTCTACTGTAGATAATTTTATAAGATCGTGCTATGGCGAACAATCGTGCCATCATAAAAACTATGTGAACATAAAATATCATTGAAATAGCGTGATGTTAAGTACGATTCCAATGAATAAAGAACTTGG
>NW_007455681.1:0-361 GCF_000475195.1 Diaphorina citri | reverse complement strand
TTTAAATAAGAGTAGCTGTGAGGAACTATACATCTAAGAATAAATGGGAGTTTGGAACTGTTATGAGGAAGCTGGGAAAACTACATTTTGAGGTCAAGTTAGATGATGGACGCGTTTGGAAACGTCATGTTGATGAAATTAGAGAGGTAGGAGATAATATGGCATGGGAACAAAATCACAATTATCCTGTTATTCCTGTCTCTTCTGCACCAGACACTTTACCTCATCATTATGACGTAACCTTACCAGGACCTAGTCACTCATCTAGCCCAACACATTCTAATACTGACTCAACATTCGAGCCAACTGATACCACTCTGAACTCGAGTGTATTTTCCGACCCTAGTCCTACTCCTACTTC
>NW_007455680.1:0-361 GCF_000475195.1 Diaphorina citri | reverse complement strand
TTATTATCTTTTTCTACAAGTGTTTGACCTTTTTTCCCTTCCTCTAGACTTTTTGATTTTACGTGATTTTTTGTTGTATGTATTGGATCATATTTTTCTTCTTATTCTTGTGCTATTTGTTTTAATTGTTAATCTCATTTTTATAGCTCTTGTTTTAATTGACAATATTTTAATTTCAATTTATTTTTTGCTTTGATTACAGGTACGTTTGATATCCCATACGCTTTGGCCATCGCTCCAAGTTCGAAAGGTGATTTCAAAGGTAATATGATGGGACCACTTTTCTCTCATTTCAATTTTTCATGATCTAGGTGTCAATGATGTCATGTACCTAATACAAAATCTAGACATAGACATAAAA
>NW_007455679.1:0-361 GCF_000475195.1 Diaphorina citri | reverse complement strand
CCAACCTTTCCTTTTAGCCCCCCAACAGCCTGTTAGCTTTACAGCCCTGTTAAGCTCAAATCAAATGGAACTTAACAGGCTGTTCGCTCAACCAGGCTTTGTAAGGACTGAAAAGTGGTGAAATCCATCCTAAGTGTTTTTTCCCCCTCTCGCCCGTCCCCTGATTCGTTGATTTGTAGAAGCTTAACCCATCCTTTAGGGCTGTTTGCCCCCTACACCTAAACCTTGGAGTGGACTTTTTACTTTCCTTATCCTATAGGAAGGAAAGTAATGTAATCGGGTCAAAATTTTCGATGGTCAGTTTTTAGTGCCAAAACACGTTTTGAGGTCCCTAGAGCCTAAATCCAAAGTTTCAGCCATT
>NW_007455678.1:0-361 GCF_000475195.1 Diaphorina citri | reverse complement strand
AACTCCTTACAGTTCTTGAGATCACAAAATTATGTTGAAACATTTTCGAGTGAATTTATTTTGCTCTCTCTCTCTCTCCCTTTTGCAAGACTTTTTCTCTCTAAATGTGAGGGTGGTTCATTCGCTGATGTGATTTGGATTAGTTCTCAGAAGATGATTAGGAAGGATGAGGAGAAGTTAGATGAGGAAAAGGAGAAGAAGGAGGATGATAAGGGGTTGGAAGAGGAGAAAAAGGAGGAGTAGAAGGAGAGGAATAAAATGGAAAGAGGAAGGAGACGAAAAAAGAAGAAGAGGAAGCGGAAGAGGAGGAGAAGAAAAAGAAGCAATAAAAGAATTTAAAGAAGTATATCCCCTCCCCCCC
>NW_007455677.1:0-361 GCF_000475195.1 Diaphorina citri | reverse complement strand
ATAAAGTTAAGGACAGAGGTAGGATCATTATTTAGACAGGCATGTAGATTGTTAGGGTTCCTAATATTTTGGTATTTAAGTACAGCAATCTTTCAGAATGTGCTTCACTGTGAGGTTACATTGGCAAACATTACATTTGATTAAAAGGTGTGTTACTCATGCACTCACCTCAAACAGTTTTCTAATCCAAGTTGGTAGATTGTTAGGGTTCCTAATATTTTGGTATTTACAGCAATCTTTCAGAATGTGCTTCACTGTGAGGTTACATTGGCAAACATTACACTTGATTAAAAGGTGTGTTACTCATGCACTCACCTCAAACAGTTTTCTAATCCAAGTTGGATTGTATGTCAATTTGTTT
>NW_007455676.1:0-361 GCF_000475195.1 Diaphorina citri | reverse complement strand
GATCCATATGATAATCGAAGTAATAATATTATCAATGAATCAATGGACCTATGATCCTGAACCATCCGTTTACAGGGTATCGAGAAAACGCCTGTTACGTGTATCTGTATATGGATGTGAATCTGACATACTGTGTATTGATTGTGAATCACAAAATGTGTGAATCACAAATACACAAATCAAACGTCTCGTCACTTCGCGTCGGTTATGTGGATGGCTGTGAAACAATACTATGTATGAATAGGCTCAAACCAAGTGAAAGCCTGTTGTTCCAATGGACCTCTCGATTAAATTGTAGACAGTTTCTCCTGTCCATTTGGTCGTTTTCAACTCTGATTTGAACCTACCAAAAGCCTAGTGA
>NW_007455675.1:0-361 GCF_000475195.1 Diaphorina citri | reverse complement strand
AAAATTAGGTCAAAAGTTAGTTCTAAGGTTTGACCAAAATGAAAATCATAAACGGAGACTTTTTTTTAGCAAGATTAATAAAATGTCAGATTCAATATAAGGGAGGTAATTTGAACTCGTGACATTGCTCTGAATCAATTTTATTTTGTTGGTTTTTGGATTCGAGCTGAAGTTCCCTTGATTATAAACCCAATGCCTTTGCAACTGTACTACAAGGATAACTAGGACTACGCGTATAACTTCAAAAACTTACTTCACTCTGTGGTCCTGAATCATCCTGGAGATTCTCCCAGCTCAGATCCGCCCGATGTATGACAAGCAGATGTTTACTGGAAGGTTTGAAAGGTCTGGATAGAGGGAA
>NW_007455674.1:0-361 GCF_000475195.1 Diaphorina citri | reverse complement strand
CATACTAGATTTTTTTTTTTTTTTTTTTTTACACTATTAGGTAGGTACTCTATGACTGACTTTGTTTGTTAGATCTGACTATCACGTATGACTATCACGTATTATAATTGATAGTACCTACCTAGTTACCTACCTCCATTTTTCAGTAATTTAGGTTTTTATTCGACATTTTTTTATTGTTCCATACCATGACGATTCAGTAACAGGTTCATCTGTTTATAACATGACATATCGACAATATTCTTAACTCTGATTACCTATCCTTCGGGTTTTACCAGTCCTAAGTTTCTACACTCTACAGAAACACTTCTTCAAAATGTTATTTAAATTAACAAAAGCAGATCTCCCATTCCTCCACCAG
>NW_007455673.1:0-361 GCF_000475195.1 Diaphorina citri | reverse complement strand
AATAATTCTCTCTCTCACTCCCTCTCTCCCATTTCTCTGCCTCCCCTTCTCTCCCTCCCTCTTTCTTTCTCTCCCTTTGGTTTTCACCGATGCAAGCATTTTTTTCTCTCTCACTTGAAATAAAAAGAGTGAAAAGGTGGGGAGAGAGAGAGAGAGGGAGAGAGAAAGGGAAAGAGAAAGAGAGAGAAAGAAAAGGAGAAAGAGGGAGAAAGGAATTTGCGAGCCAAATTTTGGAACGGAAACCCTTTCGCTTTTCCTTCATGGTATTTTCACCGTTCGGGTACCTTTCGCTGGCAAAGTCCAGCAGTAGACCTTAGGCCAGCCCCTCACTATCAGGTAGACCTGACAGGTACATTCCTAG
>NW_007455672.1:0-361 GCF_000475195.1 Diaphorina citri | reverse complement strand
ATTGTTACAGGACTTACAGGTCATCTGGTGGCTAAATGTTCCGTCTATTGTTGACTGAACCAAGTGAGGTCCAAATTTCAGCATTCAGTTGATTTAGCATCCAGTCTGTTTACGATCTTTACTTGTTGCATGTACGCAATATCTCTACGGTTAGTCCTATTTTCATGAAATTTGGTAGAATTGTTCAATACTTAATTGGACTTTTTCTGTTGCACTTTTGCACCTCCTTAGGAGTCCTTAGTCCCTCAAGGTCAGGGGGCCACTTAGGGTCCTGTTTTTCAAATAAGGTCTGTGATTCACTAAGCTTCAACTTATCTGCCCCTCGGCCTGGGGCGATTTGCCCTGAAAAATATATTTCTTG
>NW_007455671.1:0-361 GCF_000475195.1 Diaphorina citri | reverse complement strand
AATACAGGTTTCGGTGATACCGGCTTCACGTAGGGTTTGAAGTTTGATTTAGTAAAGTTCACCTTGTTCTTGGACTTTCCTGGATGAATGTCAACAGCTCTGTTCTTCTCAGGTTGCCTTTGAGTTACAGGAGGAGGTGGGCTCTTGAAAGGATTCTCGCCAAACTTCTTGGAGACAATCCTCAATTGATTTGCGTCTAGATTTTTGAAAGGTGACTTGACTAGATTGAAACCTGAGGACTCCTGATGCACATTGAAGCGTTCCTTTACACTAGAAGCACTTGTCTTGAATCCTTCATTGACAAGGCCTCCCTTGTTAACTGCAGCATCGTTGTTTATTTTCTTGTTGAGTTTGGTCTTCA
>NW_007455670.1:0-361 GCF_000475195.1 Diaphorina citri | reverse complement strand
TAAACATTGAATTTTAGGATTATTGAGATATTGGGAAAATCCTACAATGCTGCAGTGAGCACCAAAGTTGTGACATAACTTTGGTGCATTTACATTACATTAGGGCTTTTTGTGTACAGGGAAAAAAGAGGCAAATGTGGCACCCTTATCACTAATTTTTCCTCAGTGTATCCTTTTATCCTTGGTCCATATTTGATCATATCATTTTTCTTGACCGACCCCGCCTCCTTGTTCTAGCCAGGGAACGAGGCCAGTGCTTTTTCTCGCAATATGTTCCCCATAGTTATCTTTCATGGGGAAAAATTGTAATATTTGGTTGATCCAACAGCTAGTTATAGACAATCTAGTGAAGCGAAGGCAC
>NW_007455669.1:0-361 GCF_000475195.1 Diaphorina citri | reverse complement strand
CTGTGGGACTATAAACAGGGAGGAGAACAGCTAACCCTAACCAGCCTAGCAAGCTGGCAGTTCTTCAAAGGGTTCTCTGCTTTTAAAGTACCAAGCACAAGTCCTCACGATGGTTGACTGCGGTTCAGGACGAGTCAGCCAACTTAACATGGCTAGAGCTAGAGACCATCACCCCGGTGTATAGCAGATACAAAAAGACATCTTTTCTTTATTCTGCTATCGACATTCGGCGAAAGCTAAAGCCGCTACAACAACAACAACAACAACAACAACAAAAACAACAACAACCTATAGAACTTACCCATCTATCGGGTTGAGGGCAAGGGACCGCGGTTCATCCAAATAGGACCGCACCAGGACC
>NW_007455668.1:0-361 GCF_000475195.1 Diaphorina citri | reverse complement strand
CGGTATCCGCGGATTGTTCGCGGTATCCGCGGATTGTTCGCGGTATCCGCGGATTGTTCGCGGTATCCGCGGATTGTTTGCGGTATCCGCGGTTTGTTCGCGGTATCCGCGGTTTGTTCGCGCTATTCGCGTTTTGTGCGCAGTATCCGCGGTTTGTTCGCGATATTCGCAGTTATGGGTTCGATACACACACGGACCCATGGCTGAAACTTTGGATTTAGGCTCTAGATACCTCAAAACGTGTTTTGGCATCAAAAACTGACCATCGAAAATTTGACCCCAGTACATTACTTTCCTTCCTATAGGATAAGGAAAGTAAAAAATGGTGTTTTGGATTATTATTCTGAAATCCAATTTTATC
>NW_007455667.1:0-361 GCF_000475195.1 Diaphorina citri | reverse complement strand
GTATCAATTTTCACATACTAGCTCAGGACTAATTTCGTTGGTAGGGCTATACGGGTTTGTTCCGACACGAAATCGGGACTGAAAGTATAATGGTTAGAAAGCTGGGAAAAAAATCTATAAGAAAATGTAGAGTTTAGGTGGATTATCTCTTTCCAACCTCCCCGTTGGAGCGTCTTTTCCTTGAATAATAGGTATCAATTTTCACATATTAGCTCAGGACTAATTTCGTTGGTAGGGCTATACGGGTTTGTTCCGACACGAAATCGGGAATGAAAGTATATTTGTTAGAAAGCTGGGAAAAAAAGCTATAAGAAAATGTAGAGTTTAGGTGGATTATCTTTTTCCAACCTCCCCGTTGGAG
>NW_007455666.1:0-361 GCF_000475195.1 Diaphorina citri | reverse complement strand
AATATGCAAATTGATAAAAAGTAAGGTACACTATATCAGTATGGACCAAGGCGACTATAATCTTGTTTGATATCAAAATGAGAGAAAGGCTAGGGTCGGAAATGCATTATAAAATTGAATCACCCAATTAAAATCAGTTTTACATTCTGATCCAACAAAACTATCTGTTCGTTGTGACAAAACCGTTCGTTGTGACTGTGAAAATTTGAAAAATGATAAAAATATATTTATCACTGTATTATTAGGAGTACAAAAAAGATGATGTAACGGAATGATTAAATTTAAAAAAAAGAAACAAAGGCGAAAGAGATGAGAAAAGGTGATGCAATTAATGACCAAAGTGACAGCATTGTATATTCTA
>NW_007455665.1:0-361 GCF_000475195.1 Diaphorina citri | reverse complement strand
ATGTACGTTTAATACGATATCGAACATTGATAAAATATCCAATAAAAATATTTCTTACAGTAGAATTTGACATATGTAGATATACTCGTATATGTATCAGGTAGAGGAGGTACTGATCTTATAACAAACAAACAAACAAAGGGGACATAACAAACGGAACTCAATCTAGAGATAGTTCAGCACATAACTTGAATTTCAATGTTGCAAGATTTGGGCCTAGTGTTTCTTCAGTTGTGGCACTTGTTGTTGACACATCTTGATATACTCCTACTAATGTACCTATGTAGGGTAAGTGTACCATTTATTCGCCCATCTAAAAAACGTACCATTTATTGGCCCACCTGTACCATACGCCACATAA
>NW_007455664.1:0-361 GCF_000475195.1 Diaphorina citri | reverse complement strand
AGCCATTTCGTGCACTGAGCATGACATAATTATGTAATGATACATAATGAGTAGGTACCTATAATGAAACTAATGAATATTGAAATATGAGATGAACAAGTACTTTGGATCATTGTGTGAAGGTGTTTGTAGGATTACATTTACAATTTTTCAAACACAAAGGTAGGTAGGTACAAACCTAGTTTCTTCAAATCAGCTTGATTCCAAGAGAGAGCTGAAACTTTCCCTCGACGGAGAAGCATTTCCGATACTGACAGACAAAGAATCTGAAGATTGTGGGTTCGATTCCTGCCCGGGGCGAACTTTGTCCCAAACAGGTAGGGGTCGTAACTTCGTTCTTCATTCCCTACTCAAAAAGTCT
>NW_007455663.1:0-361 GCF_000475195.1 Diaphorina citri | reverse complement strand
AAATATGGTTTACGATTTATAGTGCCAGCTTTAGACATGTAGGACCCTACTTTATTTTGAAAGAGGTTTGATAGAGGGGACCGTAAACACGAGAGAGTACAGGAGAAAGCCAGCCGTTCCGAGAACGAACATTATCTGTTTAGGATAAATTTCGCGTCAGGCGGGAATCGAACCCACTTACCAGCCTAGATTGCTTGGAGGGTAGCGCCTTGTGAGCGATAGGTAGCAAGTTCGATTTCGGCTGGGGGCAGAATATTTTTATCAAGACAATTACGATTAAAAGTTTTTAAATTGGTGAGCTTTTTTTTTAAAATATTTCACGATTATCCAAAAACAATTATTTATTTTAATAATAATAATA
>NW_007455662.1:0-361 GCF_000475195.1 Diaphorina citri | reverse complement strand
GCAAAGTTCATCCAAGACTTCCGTTTTGACTCAATAACCGTTCTCTTAACTAATGCTCTTTGTTTTTTGTAGGCAATCAGGTTTTCGACTGTTTTGTTTCTTCTATAGTTTCGGAAGGCTTTGTTCCTTTCCTTGATGGCAAGGTAGCATTTCTCATTCCACCAGACTACAGCATATTTCTTTTTGCAGGGTTTTGTCTTGGGAATGGCGGCGTTTGCTGCCGAGATAATTTTGTCAGAGAAATCCTTGATTTTTTCCAGGATGTTAGAACTTTCGTTTATTTCGAATTCAGATAATACAGAGAAAAGTGACCAATCTGCACTGTCCATTTTCCACTTCGGTAGAAAGTTTGTGAGGGGAG
>NW_007455661.1:0-361 GCF_000475195.1 Diaphorina citri | reverse complement strand
TATGTAGATATTAGGATGCGGATGGTAAGATTCTTGAACTTATGATTGAACGAAAGACCTAAAGAGAGAGCTCTTCAGATTCAATCAAGTGAACTCTGTAACAAGATCTGACAAAAGTGTTCAATTCGTTGCATGATCAGATTTTTCCTTCAAGATAAGGTCTAATGTTAGCTTGATGGATACATTTCAGCGTCTTTGGGGGTGGTCTGACATTGTACAGATTCAACGTAGCCTTTTCCTTGCTCACAGGTGCACTATGTGATGCGTTCAGGAAGTTTAATTGATTTAAGGTCCCATATGAATGACCTAATAAGGATATTAGTTTTGGTTTTATAACGTGGGTACATGACATTCATTTTAT
>NW_007455660.1:0-361 GCF_000475195.1 Diaphorina citri | reverse complement strand
CTGGCCATGGTTCCACCGCTTCCTATATGATTATCTTGCTATTATGGCTGATGAGTATTTGGGAGAATATTCTTCAATTTCTGTCCAACAGTCTGTATGTCTGTGTACTATTATTGGGGTCGAGTGGATTGGAACACATCACATGCCTTCAGCTACACTCCATTTGTCAAGGGTCTAGGTTTTCCTTGCCCTTGGGATCAATTTCATTTGAAAATTTTGAAGAAACCATTTAAGTACTAGTGAAAATTTGTAATGAAACAATACCTAAGTTCGGTATCCAAACTCTAAACGGTAGGACTTGGAACATTTGAAATTTGACATTAATGTAGGAAGTTACTTACGGGTTGCGGGGTGAATGCAA
>NW_007455659.1:0-361 GCF_000475195.1 Diaphorina citri | reverse complement strand
ACTTGAAATTTGGTATGTAGTCCACAAAAGTGACAAGGATGTAACTCAAAACCATAGGTGCTGCGGTTGGCGGTATTTTTGGCTGTTTTCCACCGCTTTTGGCGTTTTTCCTTTAGGGACCTTACTGCATGGTGTAACATATATGACACACTAAGGTTTTACCGGTATATCTCGGTTAAAAAAAAAAGATAAAAAAAATTTAAAAAGAATGGGTATCTTAGAATTCCCTAAGGCAGCACATATATTTTTTTCCGCGAAAAAGAAAAAATCATGCACTTAAGGGTTAATTTAAATTTAAACCCTTAACTTTTTTTTACACCAGCGACACCTTTTCAATCTTCTTCACTTGAAAATAATGCAC
>NW_007455658.1:0-361 GCF_000475195.1 Diaphorina citri | reverse complement strand
CTCCGCCCCGCCAAGTCAAGAAAGTTTGACCGCTTCAAGAATTATATTTATTATCAACCTATTCAAGACTCTGAAATCCGAGTTGATATATAGGTACCTACCTAAATACTGAATATGCTTACTTCTGAAGCAACTACGTGGGTACCTATTTAAAAATTAGGTTCATTTATCTTTCTAAATGTCTATGAACTTAGATGGGTAAGTACTTACAGCAAAAAATAGTGATATCCCCCCAAAAAAACACTTCGTGTTAAAAAATTAACGTCAAGAGTTACCCTCCAAAAAAAGCACTGATATAAAAAAAGACGTCAATGTGGGACCTCCCTTCTACATTAGCTCTTCTAAAGAAAATAATAATTTT
>NW_007455657.1:0-361 GCF_000475195.1 Diaphorina citri | reverse complement strand
AATCTGTTGAGCGTAGAATTTGTATTATTCTGAGATGTTGGTATGGGATATTGGTTAACAAGAATGGGATGTTGGTTAACAAGAATGGGATATTGGTTGAACAAGAATGGGATGTTGGTTAACAAGAATGGGATATTGGTTAACAAGAATGGGATATTGGTTAACAAGAATGGGACATTGGTTAAACAAGAATGGGATATTGGTTAACAAGAATGGGATATTGGTTAACAAGAATGGGATATTGGTTAAACAAGAATGGGATGTTGGTTAACAAGAATGGGACATTGATTAACAAGAATGGGATGTTGGTTGTTATATTATAGCTAGGTATGATTGGAAATATTTCAACGGGTTACTTTCG
>NW_007455656.1:0-361 GCF_000475195.1 Diaphorina citri | reverse complement strand
AAGAACATTAGTACTATTTGTTGATACTCTCAGCAGTAGGTACCAACATTAATAGTACTATCAACATCATCAGTATCAATCAACAATAATAGTACAATCAACATAATCAGTATCAGCAGAATCAACATTGTTGTGAGTGCAACTACATGTACTGAGCTGAGAGCAGGCAGGTAACAGGTGTTTGATAAAGCCTTGGCCTGCATACGTACATTATGCGCGGAATGCAAAACTGAATGTTGTAATTGCATCAGTGTCATTGCCAAGGTTACGATGTCATCTATAGTGTGTGCGGAAAGTGATGAGACGTTACCAGCGGTTACCGAACACCGAGTAGCCTAAGACGCATTACTTACACTGTTGA
>NW_007455655.1:0-361 GCF_000475195.1 Diaphorina citri | reverse complement strand
AAAAAAAACATTATTTTGTACCGACATTTTTTGCATTTTCATCTTTTGTCGTGTTTTCCATTTTCATTCTTCCTTCTCTCTTCAAACCTAAACCCACTCCATATACTTCAAACCTATACCCACTCCATACTTCAAACCTACCCACGCCATACTTCAAGTTTCAAACTTACCTATAGGTATTATTAAAAAAGTGAACCGACTACCAGCCTACCTTGTAGATTTCAAGACTTCAAGAAGTGTCCTCTGCTATTTCTGTACATATAAATTGAGATAGGTAGGTATCGTTTGAACTGTTGTGAGTGACACATGTGTTTATTTGAACTCTTGATAAAATATTATTTCTAAAATTAAACAATAATTA
>NW_007455654.1:0-361 GCF_000475195.1 Diaphorina citri | reverse complement strand
CTTTCTCTCTTCGATTTCGGGACGATAAGACCATATTAGCAGTTACAGTTCCCTCTGTTAAACCTCTTAAAAAAAAAAAGAATTACTTTGTGGCTAACAAAGTAATTCTTTACTAGGCTATAATTAGCTAGGAACGTAGCACCTTGTGAGCGCTAGGTATCGGATTCAATTCCCACCTGGGGTGAATTTTATCCGAAACAGATAGATAAGGTTCGTTTTTGGAACAGCTTGAAAATATCACGTGATTTGAACCTAAACGGTGCAATTAGGCGCAGTGTGATCCAGCCAGAGATGTGCAAAATGCTTTTGAAAACCAATTTGAAATGCAAAATGTAAAATGCCTCTAGAAAACCAATTTGAA
>NW_007455653.1:0-361 GCF_000475195.1 Diaphorina citri | reverse complement strand
TCCAGGAAGCGAGCTGCCTTCATTGAATTGATCCAGAGTGATGTATTAGAGTGCTAGAGTTTAACAAGGAAAGGATCTTTGTTCTTCTATCAATGTGAAAACATTCGCATATCATCGATAAGGAAAGCAAGTAAAGTTTTTGTTAGAAGGTGTTGGAAAGTATTTTAAATATTAGTCTGAATTATTCTCTTTGAAATAAAAGAGCTCACTGTTGTTGGGATTTCTGGAAGGATGGTTGAAGGAAATGAAATGACTCATCCTGTCCCAGCCCAGAAACCCCATAATGAGTCAAATCTAGATTATTTACCAGCCAACACATTCCCAATTTCCAATTATTTCACTACATAATCTACAACAAGCC